>NC_061865.1:17902519-18202519 GCF_907164915.1 Impatiens glandulifera | reverse complement strand
AAAAATAAGCCATTGAAACCAACAAGCATGTATTAATCTTTATATATAATATATTATAAGAATACTGAAACGACGAGAGATTTTAAGTTTATGACGAAAACTTCGGCAATAAATTCTGTTATCACAAAAACACGAATGACACGATCGGTACAAACGACACGATCGACACGATTTGCACGGTATCAAGGTCGCAGTTCGCTTATTGTGGTAAGATTGTTAGTTGTTTAGTGTCGTTTGTCAAACGTGCGCACGATCGACACAATCAATACAATCGGCACGAACGACACGATCGACACGAACGACATGGTATCATCTCTAATTGCTAGGCCGAACATTCATCTACAAAGCTTAGTTGGAATGTTAGAATTTCTGGTGTACCCTGTTCCGTAATAGCTAGGGTTTCTGGTGTACCATATTCTGTAATTTCTCTTATTTGTTGTTTTGTTGGTGTGTTTTGTTATTCATTAAAATGGGAAAAAAGAAAAGTAATAAGTATAAGGAAGTCAAAGAATTTAGGATGTAAGGTTTAAAGGAGGTAGTTGAAATGAAAATTGATAGGATTGGTGAAGAAATTATCAAGAAAAAATAGAAATGCAACAAATGTAAGAAATCAATTGTTGATAAAAAAATTCTAAAGAAAATGCAATAGAAAAACAATGGAAGAAATAAGGAATTTGGAAGGTTTTTTATAATGAAAGAACCAACGTATTTGATTTTAAAACCAGATTACCAAACTCTTAATGCATGCTAAAAAATGAGAAATCATATATATATTAAGAAAAATAATATATATATATATGAGAGATAAAAAATAATTATTAAAAGAGATAAAAAAAAAATTATATATATATATATGATAAGAAATAAATTAAAAAATTAATTAATTAAAAAAAATCTAAGAAAAAATATTAATTAAGAAAACGATTTAGGAGAGATAATAGTGGTAAAAGCTTATATTAAACTTTCAATTTTTTGTTTGAAGATTATATATATTTTGTAATGAAAGAGAATTAACATGTCCCCACTTAATATATATATATATATATATATATATATATATATATATATTTAGGGGAGATAATAGTGGTAAAAGCTTATATTAAACTTTCAATTTTTTGTTTGAAGATTATATATATTTGGTAATAAAAGAGAATTAACATGTCCCCACTTAATATATATATATATATATGATATGAAATAAAACAAAATAAAATATTATTTAAAATAAAGAATATATATATATATATACATATATATATATATATATTAAGAAAAATAATATATGTATATATATATATATGAGAGATAAAAAATAATAATTAAAAGAGATAAAAAAAAATTATATATATATATATATATATTATAAGAAATAAATTAAAAAATTAATTAATTAAACAAATTCTGAGAAAAAATATTAATTAAGAAAACGATTTAGATTTAGGGGAGATAATAGTGGTAAAAGCTTATTAAACTTTCAATTTTTTGTTTTAATAGTATATATATATTTTTTTAATGAAGGAGAACTAACATGTCTATATATATATATTTAATATGTAATATGCATACTTTATTTTATATAAAAAAAAACATAAAATTATATATTTAGTGTTCAGGGTGAGATCGTGGAGAGAACACAAATATCATCTCCGTCCTATCCTCGTTCAATTTTGGGAAAAAAAATTTTATCGTTCAATTCATATAGAAAACTACGATGCATATTATAATTGCCAGTTCTCTACGAATAATTTTTTTATAAGGAACTAATTATCATTAATTCAAATAGGAGTTACATATACAAAATTAATTTGTAAATAATACGATATAATGTTTAAACAATCAAAAACGGCTAAATGATAATTTAGACATTAAATAATATATTGAATTTGTAAAAATTAAAATTACAATAAAGATGATTCAACAATCAAGCATTTTTAAGTGCTCTTTTGAATTACATAAGGATGAGTTAGAAAGTAGAGTTTGTCGAACAAATCAATTTAGTGCTGTCGAAAGAATCTCTACCAAATTAATTTCTTGGCGGGTGCAAACATCTTTATCCCACCAAGGTAGTCTGATGGTAAGAGTCGACTTAAGAGACCATAAGGTCATGGGTTCGATTCCAACTGGAAGCGCTTTGAGTTTAAGCGAGGAGTTATGGTTGTGGGGTGTCATGCTAGCTCTAATTTGTTCCAAAAAAAATATCTACTAAATATTCTTAATAGTAGTGAAACCATGGGTTGGTAAGCAACGTCGAAAAAGGTTCTACCAAGCCACCAAAAACTGGAAGTAAATTGAATCTGACTAAACATAATTAAACATAATGTCAAATCTAACAAAATACAATACCAACTCAAATATAAATTGTGGAAATAGAAAAAGGCACCCTCCCATATTAAAAATAATTGACGTAGGGGTCAAGAATATAAAATAATTTTTTACATTCTTTTAAACCCATGTGTAATATGATTGTACGAATAAAAATAATAATATTAATTTGTATGAATTATATGATTCAAAATCAGGCGATGTGATCCAAGTACCACAACACCGGTTTTTGAACCAAAAAATCATTTTGGTCGTTAGATTTGTTCTTCTTAAGTTAAAATGATTCATATCGTTTATCTACTTTAACCTGACGTTGAAATATTAAGAATACTTTTGTTTAATTCAAATATAAGATTTATGTCCTTTTAGTTATAATATATTTTAATTGAATATGTTCTTTCTCTTTGAAAAAACGATTTACTTCATTTCATTAAAAAAAACAAAGGAAAAAAATCTACATAAATTTAGTATTAAGACTAAACAAATATTTGTCTTAACAAATGGAATTAATAAAAAAATATAAATCTCACACACAGAATAAATGAACATGAGTACAACAATTAAAAAAAATAAATGACTTCATTATAAACGATGCTCAACTTTTGACATAAATTCTATTTTTGCTCATTATTGGACAAGGGCGGAACGAGGATTTAAAATCTACCCGAGCTAAAATATTTTACATTCAAATCAAAAAATAAAAATATTGAAAAGAAAAAAAAAATATTAGACCAAAGATAAAAAAAAATAACGTGTATGAAGGTTTTCAAGAATGTCGATAATTTTCTCAACCGACCTCACAATAATATAAATGTACTATGGAAGCTCATCAAAAACTTTGAGAGTAATAATTAATAAGCATTTACTATTGAAGCTAATTTTAAAAAAATTATTTTTTTTTTCCTCTCTGAATTTGAAATTAAAAAAGTTATTATATAAACATGTTGAGAGTATGAAATTCAATCTAATCCGTATTATTCTCGGATTAACCTTACAAATTATAGAGAAAGAAATAAAATTTAAATTTTCAAACTAGTACAAATTACTATTGTTATGGTCATATATTTTTTTAATTAAGTAGAATAAATTATATATAACTAATTGAGTTTAATTAGTGAATAAGTGATGGATTCTTAATTAGTAATGGATAGATTATATATTGTGTTGAAAGAAAGAAAAAAAAATTCAAATTAGTACAAACTATATTATTGTAAGAGACATATTTTTTATTTAAATAGAATAAATTATATATAATTTAATAGTAGATAATTAAGTTTAACTATGAATGAATAAGTTATGGGCTTTTTATTTAGGAATTAATAAATTATATATTATTGTATTGGGTTTTTTTAAGAATTAATAAATTAAAATATTATTTGATTTATAAATAAATATATTATATAGTATAATACATTAAAAATTATTTATTTATTATATTATATAATATATTAATATGATTGGTGGGCCTTTCGGCCTTTCGTGAGAATAGAAATATTAGATAAAGATTTATAAGTAATAAAACAAAAAAAATATAAAAAAATAATATGAAAAAGAAAAAAGAAAGGAGAGTTTATGGTTTAGGATTTAAGATTTAGAATTTAGAGTTTAGAGTTTAGAATTTAGGGTTTAGAGTTTAGAATGTAGGGTTTAGGGTTTATAATTAAAAAAATATTTTTAATATTTATTAATAAAAAAACTTAATATCTACCGAGAAAAATAGATTAATAAATCGGAAAAAGAAAATGATAAATTAATTAATAATCGAGATAAATTAATTAATAGAGGAAATAAATTAATTAATAGAGGAAATAAATTAATTATCGGGAGAGAAGAGGGAAAATAATTAATGAAAGAGATGAGAAATAAATGAAAGTGAGAGAAATAAATTAAAGAGGAGAGAATATTCTGTGATTAAACAGAAAATCCAATATTCGCGGACTTTCGCGGCTCCAAATTCGCGTTCTCTATCATTACTATATATATATATATGGCAAATTACCTGGGCGGCCCTCAAACTATCTCAATCGTTCACTTTTGGCCCTCAAATTAATTTTTGAAACAAATCGCCCCTTCAACTTTTATAAAGGTCACCCGTGGCCCTTCCGTCAACTTTTTAGTTAAACCTAACGGTTTAAGGTTTAAGTTTAAAATATTCTTTTTTTTATATATTATCTTTAATCTTATATTTTATATTTATATATATAATTATTAAATCGCTTAAATATAATATTATATATATATATTATTATTAAATTTTATATAATTATTAAATCTTTTATATAATAAATAAATAATATATATATTATTTATTTTTATCTATATATATATAATTTATATATATTATCTTTAACTAATTTATATATAATATATATTTTAAAAAATAATTTAAGTGTTAAAAGTATTTGAGTAGTTAGAAGGTTACAATTACTTTTAATAAATTATTTTTAATATATATAAAACAAAGTTTAAAAATAAATTATATGGATTATCCCTAATCATTAATTATATATATAATTATATATATATATATAAATTTATATAATTTATAGAATATATATTTTACAAAATAATTTGAAAGATTAAAAGTAATTGAAACCTTCTAACTACTCAAATACTTTTAACACTTAAATTATTTTTTAAAATATATATTATATAAATATTATATATAAATTAGTTAAAGATAATATATATAAATTATATATATATATAGATAAAAATAAATAATATATATATTATTTATTTATTATATAAAAGATTTAATAATTATATAAAATTTAATAATATATATATATAATATTATATATAAGCGATTTAATAATTATATATATAAATATAAAATATAAGATTAAAGATAATATATAAAAAAATAATATTTTAAACTTAAACCATTAGGTTTAACTAAAAATTTGACGGAAGGGCCACTAGTGACCTTTATAAAAGTTGAAGGGGCGATTTATTTCAAAAATTAGTTTAAGGGCCAAAATTGAGCGATCGAGATAGTTCGAGGGCCGCCCAGATAATTTGCCATATATATATATATATATAATCTCAAGAGTAGATTTTGATTACATTTTTTTTTACTGATATTTAAAATAATTTTATTTTCAAATAATTTAACATCAATCCACAAAGAACAAAAACATCAAAACAATTAATAAATTCAGCTAACAAAAAAAAAGTTCGGACTTCCTTTAATAGGTCTTTACTCATAAACTGGATGAGGAATCTTAGGGAATGATTTTTCAATTAAACTATTAGAATTTAGTATTAACATGATCTAGTATATAATATATATATATATATATATGGAATTCTTTAAAAATTGAACTTAAAGATATATCATAAAAACAAATGTAAATATTACATTACAGAAAATTCAATTAAAAATGGGCAAAAGTCATATGGAACAATGGGAAAATTCCAACTCCAAAAAATTGAGTTATAAAAATGGAGTAAGAATTTTTAATTTTCTTCCGTTTTTGTCCCTCCCGAAGATTTGCAAATAGGGCAAATGTTGTTAATCTTTAGCCAACTCTTTATGCAATCAACATGATACTCGTGCCCACAATCAAGACTTCCAATTTTTTCGTATTCCTCGTATTTTTCCTGAAATTAAAAAATATAAAAAAATTATCAACTCGTATTCTAATATTTAAATACAACTCTTAATTAATAATTATTTAATAAAATTTACCTGGCATATGACACAAAAGTGATTAGTTCCATTACTAGAAGAAGATAGTTGCGACTCAAGAAATGGATGTGTTTGTATTCTAAGATTCAAGTTTTCTTCGGATAGACCAGTTTCAACACAAGGGAATTGTTCCCTCAACTGAAGCAGCTCCTAAATACAATAAACTAATTATTATACACTAAAATTAATTAAACAAGTTACAACATAAATATCAACAATACACATTCAATTGTACCTCATAAGACATGTGGTCAATGTCTAAAGTTTGTGGTAGTTGAGAATTATGGTTTCTTACTCGAGGCACATGCAAATGTGACGTAGTTCGAAGATATCTGTTGGTCCCTTGAACCAATCCAAGACTCTCCTAAATATTTGAACAAAAATGCAATAAAAATTAAGATACCAAAATTAGATAAATTTATATAAACATAAATGCTAGAAAGATGCAGTTCGTGTACCCTTATAGCCATGTCCATGTGCATATGATAATCATCAACAACAATTGAATTAATGGCCACTTCATCAATGTTGAGTATGGCAACTTCCTGTTTAATTTCAAACAATTTCATTAATAATAAGATACTGTAACTAAATAATAATCAACCAATCAAATCTAAAATATTAAGACAAAGAAAAAAATATTTACATCTGCGGGGTAAATTGTTATATGTGGCCTGAGATTTGTCGCTTCCACATTAGCTTGATATGTTGTTGAAGTGTGTCTACTTCGAGAATAGTTATTCATATTGTTGTTATGGTTTCTCAATAAAGGATGTGCAACAGGATGATGATAACGATGATGAATGTTGTTGGATGAATTGTGATGTTCGTGTAATTGATTCCCACCTAAGATATTCTGATTTGTTATATATGGCCTGATATTTGTCGCTTCCACATTAGCTTGATATGTTGTTGAAGTGTGTCTACTTCGAGAATAGTTATTCATATTGTTGTTATGGTTTCTCAATAAAGGATGTGCAACAGGATGACGATAACGATGATGAATGTTGTTGGATGAATTGCGATGATAGTGTAATTAATTCCCACCTAAGATATTCTGATGATCCATGACAATAATGATGTTTGTCTATCTATATTGTCTATCACATTATTGAAAGAAGTAATTAGATAATATAATTGAATATAAAACATAAAGTTTATAAAGCGTAAACTTGAATGACAACTTATGAAAAGAAGAAAACAGAACATGCTTACATGATGGACACTTCGTCGTCTCCGGCAGGTTGTTTTTCTGATGCAGAAGATTGACAATCGAGATCTCTTTGTTGGTTGATGGGCGATTTGAATTATTCAAATTTCAATTGTCGATATATGAGTGTTTTTGAAAGTTTTGAGAAAGAAATACAATTTTAATAGGTGGATTATGTTTTTTGAAAATTACTCTAAAGTGTTTATTTATAGAGTGCCGCATATTTTAAATAGTTTAATTTAGGAATTAAATTTGTTTCCTAATTAGCTGGTGCATATTCCTTATTTTATTTTAGAAGATTTTGGAATAATTGCATAATTAGGAAATAACTAAAATGTGTTTGGAAATAGGTTGGAATTAATATTTTAAAAGAAAAAGAAACCATTGAAACCATAAATATAATTAAGAAATAAATATAAACTATTCTAATATTATTATTTTTTTCTTTTTTGAATTAAAAAATCATATATTATAGTAATTAAATTAAATAAAAACTTAATTAACTTAATTTTTAATGAAATAATTATATTTATTGTTTTAGGAAAAATCAATAAATATATATAATCCAACGTCAACCTACTATAAGCTGGTTTTATAGTTGAAACTTTTTTGCAACTTCAATCATATTATTATTATTATTATTATTATTATTATTATTATTATTATTATTAATTTTTATAAATTTTTATAAATTTTTATAAATTAGTTAAATTATTAATTAACATATTAAAATATTCTTATTTTATTAAATTTAAATTTTAAATACACATAATAATTTAATAATTTATCTTAAAAAACTTTTTAAATTTTTGTAAGTAAATTTTTAAATAAAAAAAGAACTATACAAATTCATATATAAATAAATAAATAAAGAATGGAAAAATATTAACAGAAAAATATAGAGAAATAATTTATCATTCTTGAAAATCTAAAAATTCTCTTCAATTCACTTCAAGAATTTCTCAACATTTTTCTGTCCATATATATATATATCAAAAAATAAATATTTTCAAATAACTTAAATGAAACAACTCCCTCGACAAATCAGCTAAAAATCTGAATGACTTAATAGACGGATGATTTTTCAAATCCAAAAAAATAAAATTTGGGAGTTTGATTCTCATTTTAAAATGTGCATTTAATAAAAGTGAAAACTATGCAATGTCACACTTTCATTAAAAATGTTTAAGAAAATAGTCAATTAAACTATTATAAAATAATATTTATATTTTTATCTCTAATATATAGAAATGAACATTGATGAATTATATTTTTATCTCTAATATATAGAAGTGAACATTAATGAATTAATCTGTCATACAATACAAATCCCAAATACTAATTAGGAGATTAGAATTATTCAAATTATTTAAATAAAATATATTTTTCAATTTAATTTCTTTAAATAAATTTCACCTCAATATATTTTTACTTATTTCTATATTTAGTCAACAAGATTTTTATTCTTTTTCAGAAAAAAATTAGTTATAACATTAAAAATTTAATAATATTTTTTTCTATAATTAAACATATTAAACATTAATAATAAGATAAATTAAAAATTAAGAAATAAATTTTAAAATATTAAATTGGATTATCCTGTAAGCATTTAACGGATTAATTAGAACATAACAATATTAGAGTGATTATTTCTGTTTGAATTCGAATTGAGTTAAATATGGATTGAATTTGATTAATCTAACTAATCAAAAATAATATGAATTAAAATATTTTTTTTTCTTAATTACAAATTTTCATCACTTAAGCGAATTCCTTCATTTTCTCTACCTATATATATATATATATATACTTAATTCATTTTTTAATTTTTTAAATAAATATAAATAAAATAAATTAATTAACTAATTTCTTAGTTGACATTTAAAAAATATATAAATATTTTTTAGTTTGAATTATTCAAATCATATTTGATTCAATCCATATCCATATTAATTAGATTAAGGATGAAATAAATTTAGTTTAAATTTAATACGGATATAAAAATGATCTGACTTTTTAAACTTTTTTTTCAAATACAAAGATTTGCAGATATAACCAATACTATTTATCTTTAGCCAATTCTTTATTAATTAATACGATACCCATGCTCACAATTAACACCTTGAATCTATTTGTATACTATATATTTTTTTCTGAAATTCAAAAAAAAAAAATTAGTCACTCATTTTCTAATATTTAGATAAAACTCTTAATTAATTATTTTTATTAAATATAATTTACCTGACATATATGACACAAAAATCATTAGTTCCATAACTAGAAGAAGATAGCAACAACCCAATTGTAAGAACTGAGCTATATCCCGAGCCAAGTAAGCATGAAAGAGACCAAAGAAATAAATGTGTATGTGTTTTAAGATTTATGTTTTCTTTGGATAGGCCGGTTTCAACATGAGAAATTTGTCCACTCAATAGAAACGATTCTAAATGCAATAAACTAATTATTATTCACTAACATTAATTATATAAAGTTATAACATAACAACAATAAACATCCCATTCAATCTCGTCCCAAATATTACACAATAAAGGTAAGCATAATTAAACATTTACACCAAAATTTGATAAATTTTTAAAAAATAATGCAGCAAGATGCAACGGGCCATACCCTAATAGTCACCTCCATACGCATATGATGAACATAAAAACAAATGACTGTCCACTTCAGAAATTTTCTACTAAAATTAATTAAACAATTAAACAATCTCATCTAAAATATGAAGATAAAACAAAACAAATATTTACATTTGCAGGATAAATTATTATATGTGGCATGTGATTTTTATCGTTGACACATTAACTTGATATCTGGTTGAAGAGTGTCTATTTCGAGAATAGTTATTCATATTGTTGTTATGGTTTATTACAAGATGATTATAACGATGATGAAAGTTTTGGTAAGGCCTTGCACTTGAAAGAGAAATTGCAGAATTCGCAATAAGCATGTGGTGGTAATATTGAAGATAATAAAAATGATTATTGGATGAATTGTAATAATTATATAATTGATTCAGGTCTAAAGTATTCTGATATGATGTTTGTCTATCCATTTTTGTTTAAAAGAAGTCATTAGAGAATATAATAAATACAAAACTCATAATTATAAGTTATAATTTATACAAACTGAAACTTGAATAGCCAAAAAAACATATTGAAGAAGGATACTTCGGTCTTGTCTTAGACAAGTTAAAGATAAAAAATTGTATATATTAGTAGAAGAACTTAATATTAGCTTTTAAAATATTTATTTTAAAATAAATTAAAAAATAAATATATAACTTTTATTTTATCAAAAATATTATATAATCTATTCATGAGACAATATAAAAAATATATATTTATATAAAATAAATAATAAAATATAATACATATATAATGTGATATAAAATAATATATATATATATATATATTTTATGAGAGAAAATAATGTAAAAAATCTCTAAATTGATAAATATATATATATATATATATATATATATAACTCAATAATGAAATTACTAAAGTGTTTGATTCGCGGATTAAATAACTAAAGTTTTGAAAATCGTTCAATGACCCGGTTTTTTTAGCGAACTTGGTTCGACAGGTCCAACCGGTTAAACCACCAACCGGTTAAACCACTAGTTAAACCGGATTTTAATTATTTTTAAAAAATAAATATATTAATATATAAATGATATATATAATCAATTTTATATATATATATATATATATATATATATATATATATATATATATATATATATATATATATATATATATATATATATATATATATAAAATAATTAAATATATATACATATATATAAAATAATTAAATATATATTAATTAAAATATTAAACTAGATATAAGTAAGAAGTGGAATCTTGAAATGAAAGGAATTGACAGCTGCAGATGGATGTAAAAAAATGATTCTACATTGACGGATGCAACCTCCTTCGTTCTTAAGATTTTTCAACCCAACGATTTACTCTTTCTATCTTGATAGATTTCTGATTTGGCTTTCACTTTCTCTTTACACATAAATCTTGTTCGCGGTCTAAGAGATTGAAGTAGACTGAAAAAGAAGAAGAAAACAATCGGATTGAAAAAGAGAAGAAAACAGAATGAATACTGCATCATCATCGTCATGTACCTTACGAATCGAAAATTAACTGTTATATAAGGTTACCGTTTTAAAGTTAATAACCGAACTGTCGACCGTTTTGCGATCTGCGATCAGATTGGTTGAACCACCTGTTCAGACAGTATTTGCATAGATGAGTAACACTCTACACTGATCATAAGAAAATATTAAACTTTTAATTATTTTTTTATAACTTTTTAAACAATTTTTTTAATATTAACATTTATTTGTTTATCTAATATTTCATTAACTTTAATTATTTTTTAATTTCAGTATATATTACTTACTAATTTAAAAAAGAGAAATGATTAAGTGAGGGAATTTGTTGAGAGAATGACGTGGCATAATCTTATTCGATGAAAAAATCAAATAATTTCTCTTTTTTCTCTCTTTCCTCTCACTTTTACATTTTCAACCAATGAAGGTGATGTCTCACCAAATTCCCTTACCAAATTCACTCACTCTATCACTCCTCTTTAAAAAAATAAACTTATTTTATAAATTTTATTATTTAAAATTTTGAATAATTAAATTATTTATTTATTTTTAAATAGAAAGTTAATATTTATTTTATAATTAGTAGTATAAAAAATAATAATATTATTAATAATTATAATTAATATCTCTCCTATTAAATTCTCATTTAAATAATTTAAAAAATATATTATTATTTATATTTTAAATTAAATTATGAAATAATACTAATTATATATTATATTAATTTCAAATAATAATGTAATTATATTATTTATTAATTTATTTATTTGATGTAATATTAATAATATTTTAACTAATTAAAATAAACTTTAAATATTTAAAATATCAATAAAGTTAATTAAAATAATATTGATACAGTTAACAAAGATAAAAAAAAAAAATTAAAAGAATCAAAATATAAGTTTATTCTTATACTGAAATATTATACTATCTATCAAACAAAAATTTATAGATAGTTTATATATGATTAACTAAACAATAATAATATATATAACTTATATTCTTTTATACTTTGTTATTTTTATTTATAGCTATATATATTTTATACTCGTGCCAAACAGCTAAGCTATTATTCTATTTAACTAATTATAATTATTTAATTAACAAAAAAAAACAATTATTTTACTCTAATAGTACTTAAATCTGTTAATTAAAAAAAAAACTGCAAGTATAAACTTGAACCCATTTTATCCACTGTATCCAAAGGAATTTTGATTAATAAAACTCTTTCAATCAAAACACATTACATTTTATTTATTTAAACAATTGTAACTATTATTTTATTTCAAATGTAATTGAATCACAACAAAAAAAAAAAAAATTTACCCAACCCAACCCAACCCAACCCAACCCAACCCAACCCAACCCAACCAACCCAACCGCAAACCTATTCTTTATTCTAAGTATGGTTTTTGTTTACATTTTCGTCCTTAAAATTTTTGCTGATTGATCTGCTCTAGCATTTGAACTGCCAAGCCAACTGGTTGTAGATGCCATAACCAACGCCCTTGCAAGGACCAGGACTTATTAGGCAAGGCCTTTTGACGATTGATCCTTCTATTGAAGGAAAATGTTAAAAGAAATATAAAAAAATTAGTATAAAAAAATTAGTTGCATGTAAATAGTCGAGAGCTTCATTTCTACAAATGTTCAAAGAAATGAAAAAGTCTTTGAATATAACCTGCAAATGACAAGCAACTTGGGCAGTAGTTAGCTCCGGGGGTGTTCATAAGTATGCTCTTCGGCCGAGCAACTATATTTGAAAATGAAAATTATCACACACATAATTAAATCAAACTCGAAACAAATTAATAATAATGAAGGTCATGACTTTTTAGAGATCATACCGAAGTTATTTGCGACAATTTCTTCACGATTCTCCAGAATCAAATCGTCTACTATATACATATCAGTATTTATAGACACAAGCGAGTCCAAAATATTATAGGAAATTTCAGAAGTGGAGGATGAACTACTTCTAGGTACAATGAATTCACAAAGACCATGTGCAGTGTCTTTATCCAGGGGTTTGTCATGACAGAATTCAGCACCATTTAATAGGCAATACATTTTCACCTCAAAGTTTTCAAATGCTGATAAAACTGAAAACATTAAGACAAAAAATTATCATAAAAAGTTATATTCCAGCAGGAGAAGAACAATTAATGGCAATGCTTACCGAAAACTGGTAGCTTCTTTATTTCAAGAACTTTCTCAATAAACATGAGTCCATCCATGTCGGGGAGGTCAAATTCAGTCACGACGATATCAATCTCGCGCCTGCTTTCACCTACCATCGACAAAGCTTCCGTAGCTCGTTCAGCAACGATAACTACATCGATCAAGCAAGATTTTTGTAAATTTTAGACCCAAAAGGAAAAAAAAATTAATAGCTCACACAAGCAAGATTTTTGCACATCTGACACCCCAAAAAAATACAGAAACCTTTGTATTGGCAGGATGCAAGAAGCTTCTTCAGTCCTTTCAACTGAGGAGCGATCAGAATCCAAAAGCAATATGCAAACCGCAGCAGGGAAATGTATCGTCTGGAGATATCAAAAGGGTTTGGCGATGGATGATTTTTCGCTATTCATGTTTGAGGCAAATGGGAAGTATAAAAAAAAATAGAGGACACGAATTGTTGGCTTGTGTAACAGAAAATATCATATGGAGTATTTATAAGCAATATGAATTACGGATGCATGTAATCTCCAAGCATTTAAATGTTGAAGGTTCTTATCCGAACATTAATAACAGACTCCTCCTTATCTCAATCTTTATACTCAAAATCGAAAATAAACAAGAGCTACTATATATCTTTAGCCTTAAGAAAAGCAATTCTCAATTTTTCTCCTTCCTACATTAGCTTTTTTAGCATTTGAAAAGCGTTTCAAATTAATTGCACATGATTTAGCTGACGAACTACTTTTGTGGCACTTATGTAAATAGGACTATGTATTCTTGTACCACAATACATTACACCTACTCCATTTTTATGATCTTTGTGGAAGAAAGATCACGAAAATAAATGTAAGAAAGATTTGATTCAAAATCAGCATAATACATATGAAGATTACCTTCCTATTAAGGGATATACAATTCAAATGATTATTTGATGACAATAACTGATTTCACTAAATCAGTTGAAAAGTTGGTGTTTAATGATTTACACCAAGAGGAGAAGTGGGTCATCTTCAACCCTAGTTCATGTTACTAGTTAAGGAAGCTTTGCAGTATTACTATTGTAATACTTTTTTTCCTAATCCATTAGTTGCTAGACCTATCCATTCCATTCTTCTTCCTACTAGATGAAAATAATGTAACATACCCATCACGAATAGCTTAGATCACAAGAGGCTTGGACTAAGGGACTTACCATACAGAAGTATCATATTTGATTCTCGTTCAAATCCCTCAATGTGTATATTTGTTTTTATTAATCTTCCTTTTGGGGGTTTCATTGCGGTGAGCTGTTGTGTTAGCTTCTTCATGTGCATGTTCAAGTCGATCTGGACACCCTGGCATCACGAAAAAGATAATATTAGTAATAACTTAACACAATTGTAAATATCTAGTTTTGTTGAATACTTTCCTAATATACAAAAGCAACCATACATACAGACTACAGTCTAGAGTTCACGTATTTTGGTTTTCGATTTTACCTTCCAAATTTATCAATCCCCATGAAGCCTTCTTTTTCTTTTTCCTCATGAGTCTTGACCAGACTTGTAAAGAGATGTTAATACCACAATTAAGGACGCGGGACTGAAATCAGATAAACTTCAGTCTTTAGCTATTGTTATCATCGACTAAGGCGCGAAATATTTTGAATTCATAAATTGTATAACAGATTACAGAGGCAAATAATAAGAATGCACCAAATTAGACTATGAGAAACAACATTGAACATTCAAGATGTTCCTGTAGCTGCCCAAGTTAATTAGAAAATCAATCAGAAGCAAATAACTACATTTTGTGCAGTCTTCTTTCTAATCTTCTTCCTACTTGTTTCAACCACTACCAAAAAGCAAATACTTGTGTTCGAATTCATCAGTTCATTTCTATATAAGAAACCCTAAATAAAGTAATGAACATGTATTGAAATCCTAGCAGACGACTACGAAATTGTAAGATACTGTGTTCTTACATTGCTTCAGGATTGCGTCTACGTCGTCGTCTCGAGCTGAACAATGATTGACGGCGACGGGGACGGCAGCTTTGCCCTAGAAATTACTATTATTTACTATCTCAAATAAGATTATCAAAATCTATAATCTCCATTTAGATTCATACTATATAGTTCAATTCTAATATATTTTTACAAATTAATTATATTTAATTTAAAAATTATAAATAATTTCAAATTTTATCATTAAAATAATAAAAATGTAAATTCTTATAGAAAATATTCTTATAAAATGTTAATGAAAATTAATATAGTAAATTGATAATATTCTTATAAAATGTTAATAAAAAATAATCTAGAATGATGTTATCATTAAATGGCATAGCATAAGGAGGGGAATAGCAAATTTGAACTGCATAATGTCATTGTATTGTAAGTATAAATAAAAATTACATTTACAAAATTGAAATAAAGAATTTTTTTTTGGTCGTCATCGTTTTTATCGTCTTCATTATCATCTTCGTCGTCAACATCTATGATCTGAACATGATGGTGCGTTAATAGTTGAGACCTTCTAGTAATCGTCTTCCTCCTTTCATTCATTATTGTTTTTGTTATTTATAAAATAAAATAACAAATTTGATAGAAATACATTTATTTAATATTTATATATATATATATATATATATTTTTTTTTTTTTAGATTTGACATTATGTTTAGCCATATTGGATTGGATTTATCGTTTCAGATTTTTATAATTCGAATAATACTTCCAGTTTTTGGTAGATCATTTTTGTTAATAGTTGCGGATTGTTTTGATGATCTTTTCTTTTTGGAATAAAAGAGAGCTAACATAACATCCCACAACCATAACTCCCGCTTAAACTCAAAACGCTTATAGTTGAAATTGAACCCGTGACATTTTAATCTTCTAAGCCGACTCTTACCACTAGTCTACCTTGGTGGAATAAAGATGTTTGTATCGCCAGAAAATTAATTAGGTAGAGATTTTTCCAACACCACTAAATTGATTTTTTCAGTAGACTCTACTTTCTAACTCATCCTTATGTAATTCAAAAGTCCACTTAAAAAATGACAATTGTTGAATCATCTTTATTGTAATTTTAATTTTTACAAATTTAATATATTATTTAATGTCTAACTGTTTTTTATTGTTTAGACATTTTTTTGTATTATTTAAAAATTAATTTGGTATATATAACTCATATTTGAATTAATGATATATAGTATTTATAAAATTTATAAAGATTTTGATTACATTTTTTTTACTGATATTTAAAATAAATTTATTTTCAAATAATTTACCATCAAAAAAGTCCCACAAAGAACAAAAACATCAAAACAATTAATAAATTCAGCTAACAAAAAAAAGTTCAGACTTCTAGATCGATCTTTACTCATAAACTGGATGAGGAATCTGAATACTTAAGAAAATGATTTTCCAATTATATATATAGAGAGAATTCTTTAAAAAATGAACTTAAAAAGATATACCATAAAAACAAATGTAAACATTACAATACAGAAATATCAATTAAAAATGGACAAAAGTCATATGAAACAATGGGAGAATTCCAACAGCAAAAAATGGAATTATAAAAAACCAAAATAACTAGTTAGAGTAAGCATTTTTAATTTTCTTCCGTTTTTGTTGACCCCGAAGATTTGCAAATTGGGCAAATGTTGTTAATCTTTAGCCAACTCTTTATGCAATCAACATGATACTCGTGTTCACAGTCAAGACTTCCAATTTTTTCGTATTCCTTATATTTTTCCTGAAAGTAAAAAAAATAAAAAATTGTGAACTCGTATTCTGATATTTAAATAATAATTAATAATTATTGAATAAAATTTACCTGGCATATAACACAAAAGTGATTAGTTCCATTACTAGAAGAAGATAGTTGCGACTCAAGAAATGGATGTGTTTGTATTCTAAGATTCAAGTTTTCTTCGGATAGACCGGTTTCAACACAAGGGATTAATTCCCTCAACAGAAGCAGCTCCTAAATACAATAAACTAATTATTATACACTAAAATTAGTTACACAAGTTACAACATAAATATCAACAATACACATTCAATTGTACCTCATA
This sequence comes from Impatiens glandulifera, assembly GCF_907164915.1. NCBI lineage: Eukaryota > Viridiplantae > Streptophyta > Magnoliopsida > Ericales > Balsaminaceae > Impatiens > Impatiens glandulifera. Next base: position 18,184,907 of record NC_061865.1, on the reverse strand, counting down.
AGACATGTGGTCAATGTCTAAAGTTGGTGGTAGTTGAGAATTATGGTTTCTTACTCGAGGCAAATGTGATGCAATTCGAAGATATCTGTCGGTCCCTTGAACCAATCCAAAACTCTCCTAAATATTTGAACAAAAATGCAAGTAAAATTAAGATACCAAAATTAGATAAATTTATATTAAACATAAATGCTAGAAAGATGCAGTTGGTCGTACCCTTATAGCCATGTCCATGTGCATATGATAATCATCAACAACAATTGGATTAATGTCCACTTCATCAATGTTGAGTATGGCAACTTCCTGTTTAATTTCAAACAATTTCATTAAGAATAAGATACTATAACTAAATAATAATCAACCAATCAAATCCAAAATATTAAGACAAAGAAAAAAAATATTTACATCTGCAGGGTGAATTGTTATATGTGGCCTGAGATTCGTCGTTTCCACATTAGCTTGATATGTTGTTGAAGTGTGTCTACTTCGAGAATAGTTATTCATATTGTTGTTATGGTTTCTCACTCGAGATAAAGGATGTGCAACAGGATGATGATAACGATAATGAAAGTTGTTGGATGAATTGTGATGATCGTGTAATTGATTCCCACCTAAGATATTCTGAATTGTTATATGTGGCCTGATATTTGTTGCTTCCACATTAACTTGATATGTTGTGAAACTGTGTCTACTTCGAGAATAATTATTCATATTGTTGTTATGATTTCTCAATAAAGGATGTGCAACAGGATGACGATAACGATGATGAAAGTTGTTGGATGAATTATGATGATCGTGTAATTGATTCTCACCTAAGATATTCTGAAGATCCATGACAATAATGATGTTTGTCTATCTGTTTTGTCTATCACATTATTGAAAGGAGTAATTAGATAATATAATTGAATATAAAACACAAAGTTTATAAAACGTAAACTTGAATGACCACTTATAAAAAGAAGAAAACAGAACATGCTTACATGATGGACACTTCGTCGTCTCCCGTCTCCGGCAGGTTGTTTTTCTGATGCAAAAGATTGACAATCGAGTTCTCTTTGTTGGTTGATGGGCGATTTGAATTATTCAAATTTCAATGTATGAGTGTTTTTGAAAGTTTTGAGAAATAAAATCAATTGAAATAGGTGGATTATGTTTTTTGGATATTACTCTAAAGTCTTTATTTATAGGGTGTCGAATATTTTAAATAGTTTAATTTAGGAATTAAATTTGTTTCCTAATTAGATGGTGCATATTCCTTATTTTGTTAGAAGATTTTGGAATGATTGTATAATTAGGAAATAACTAAAATGTGTTTGGAAATATGTCGGAATTAATATTTTAAAAGAAAAATAAGCCATTGAAACCATAAATATAATTAGGAAATAAATATAAACTATTCAAATATTATTATTATTTTCTTTTTTAATTAAAAAATATATATTATAGTAATTAAATTTAAAAAAAAATTAAATAACTTAATTTTTAATCAAATAATTATATTTATTGCTTTAGAAAAAATTAATAAATATATATAACCCAACGTCAACCTACTGTAAGCTGGTTTTATAGTTGAAACTTTTTTTTTTCAACTTCAATCATATTATTATTATTAATTTTTATAAATTAGTTAAGTTAATAATTAACATATTAAAATATTTTTATTTTATTAAATTTAAATTTTAAATACACATAATAATTTAATAATTTATCTTAAAAAAAAACTTTTTTAATTTTTTTAAATAAGTTTTTTTTTTTTTTTATAAAAGAACTATACAAATTCATATATAAATAAATAAATAAATAAAGAGTGATAAAATATTGACAGGAAAAATGTTGAGAAATAATTTGTCCCCTTGAAAATTTAAAAACTCTCTTCAATCCACTCAAAGAATGACATATCATTTCTAGGGGTAAGCATAATTTGGCAAACCCACCATAACCTAAACTCAAAATATTAATTTGAGTTAATTAATTTGGGTTGGGTTGAGTATGAGTTGGATTTAATTTGGGTTGGGTTAAAATTACCCAAATTATATAAATTTAATTTAATTCTTTGTTATTAATCTAAAATATAAACTAATCATATTTCAACTTCAAGTCAAACACGTTTTTGACATTTGTAACACGTTTTTGACACGTTGAACACGTTTTTGATATTTTTAACACGTTTTTCACACATCTCACAAGTTTTTGACATGTTGAACACATTTTTAACATATCTAATACGTTTTCACACTTATAACAAGTTTTTCACACTTACAACACGTTTTCACACTTATAACACATTCAACACGTTGTCACACTAAATAACACTTTTTCACACAATTTTCACATTTTTGTTACGTTTAACACGTTTTTGACACGTTTAATACGTTTTACACGTTTTTGACGAGTTTAACAAGTTTTTCTTGTTTTGGCACCTTTAACACGTTTTTTGATATTTTAACACGTTTTGATATGTTTAACGGGCTCAGATCTGCTGTTGCAGATTTGGTGCTCCATCCTACATCACTTTCACAAAAAATGGTTATTTTAACACGTTTTTGACACGTTTTACACGTTTTTGACGAGTTTAACAAAATTTTCATGTCTTGGCACCTTTAACACGTTTTTTGATATTTTAACACGTTTTGATATGTTTAACGGGCTCAGATCTGTTGTTGCAGATTTGGTGCTTCACCCTACATCACCTTCACAAAAATGGTTATTTTATAGGATAAGTCAAAATTAATGAAGAAAGAGAATGAAAAGTCAACATATATTATAAAGGTGGTGTAGGATGGAACACCAAATCTGCAACAACAGATCTAGGGTGATGTTTAACACGTTTAACATGTTTTTCACGTTTTTGGCATGTTTAACACGTTTTTGATATGTTTAACACATTTCTAACACGTTTTTCACATTTTTGGCAGTTTAACATCTTTTTAACACATTTTGGTACGTTTAACACATTTTGCCTCGTTTTTCATGTTTTTGGCACGTTTTTGACATTTTAACACGTTTAACATGTTTTTGCACATTTAACATATTTTTGATATGTCTAACATGTTTTTTGCACGTTAACACGTTTTGACAAGTTTTAACATATTTTTGGCACGTTTAACAAGTTTTTGGCATGTTTAACATGTTTACACATTTTAACATGTTTTTCACACACGTTTTTCATGTTTTGGCACATTATATGTGTAAAAAACGTATTAAACGTGTCAAAATGTGAGAAACATATTAAACGTGTCAAAACCGTGTTAAACGTGTGAAAACGTGTCAAGAATGTAAAAAAACGTGGAGAACATGTTAAATATGTCAAAACGTGGAGAACATGTTAAATATGTCAAAACGTGTTAAATGTGTGAATAAATATTAAACATATTAAAAATATGTTACACGTGTCAAAAACGTGAAAAACGTGAAAAGTATGTTAAATGTGTTAAAATGTATTAAACGTGTCAAAAACGTGAAAAACATGTCAAAATGTATTAAATGTGTCATAATCGTGAAAATATGTCAAACGTGTCAAAACGTGTTAAACATTAAAAAACGTGTTAAACATGTCAAAAACATTAAAAACGTGTTCAATGTATCAAAAACGTGTTAAACGTGTCAAAAACGTTTTAAACGTATCAAAACATGCCAAAACTTAAAAACGTGTTAAACGTGTGAAAAACGTATTAAACGTGTCAAAAACGTGAGAAACGTGTTAAATGTGTCAAAAAGTGTTAAACGTGCTAAAAATGTGAAAACGTGTTAAACATGTTTAAAACGTGTTAAACATGTCAAACATGTTAAACAGATAAAAATGTGTTAAATGAGTCAAATATATGTTAGATGAAAAAATAAAAAAAAATAATTTGGGTTACCCAACCCAACCCATATTAATAAATAATATGGGTTGGGTAAATTTAATTTGGGTTGAATATGGGTTGGATAATACGGGTTGGGTTTACCCGTTTTCTCACCCCTAAAAACGTGTTCAATGTGTCAAAACGTGTTAAATGTGTTAAACGTGTGAAAAATATTTTAAACATGTCAAAAATGTGAGAAACGTGTCAAAACGTGCCAAAAAAGTGTTAAACATGTTAAAAACGTATTAAATATGTCAGAACGTGTTAAACAGATAAAAATGTGTTATATAAGTCAAATACATGTTAAATAAAAAAATAAAAATATAATTTGGGTTACTCAATTCATACCCACCCCAACCCAACCCATACCCAACCCATATTAGTAAATAATATGGGTTGGATAAATTTAATTTGAGTTGAGTAATACGAGTTGGATTTATATGTTTGTTCACCTCTAATCATTTTCTAACATTTTTCTGTCAATATATATATATATATATATTCAAAAAAAAAATTCAAATAACTGAAATGAAACAACTCCCTCAAAAAAATAATTAAAAAATCAAAATAAATTAATAAAGGGCTCTCAAGCTAAAAATCTGAATTACTTAATAGACGGATGATTTAAAAAAAACAATTAAGGTAGAGCTAGTAAAAATAACAAAATTTAGGAGTTTGATTCTCTTTTAGAATATGCATTAAATAAAAGTGAAAACTATTCTATATAAATATTGATGAATTAATCAATAATACAATACGAAATACTAATATCCAAACTATCTAAATAAAAATTTATTTTTCAATTTAATTTTTTTAAATTAAATTTCATCTCAACATATTTTTACTTATTTCTATACTTAGTTAAGAATATTTTATTTGATTCAGAACAAAATTAATTATAACATTAAAATTTAATAATATTTTTTTTTATAATTAAACATATTAAACATTAAATAATAAGATAAATTAAAATTTCAGTAATTAAATATTAAATTGAATTATCCTAGATCTTAGCATTTGACGGAATAATTAGAACATAACAAATTGAATTTGATTATTTCGTTTATATTAAATTTAGATTGGATAAAATTCGAATTGAGTTTAATTCGGATTGGATTAATAATCTAACTAATCCAAAATAATTTGAATAAAAATAATTTTTTTCTTCTTACTTACAAATTTTCTCAAAACCAAATTTTCATCAATTAAATTAAGGGTGACAATTTAGATAAATTTTAGGTTGGCAGGTTTTGGTTGGCAGGTTAACGAGTTCAACGATTATAACCTAAACCTAACTTGTTTAATAAATCGGGTCAAATATCTCTAACCTAAACCTAACATGTTTATTTGTGTTTGACCTAAACCTGACTCGTTTGACCCGTTTGACCCGATTTACATAACTCAACTCGAATCAAACCCGATATAATTAGTTCACATCTTTCTATTTCAAATTAAAATGACATCAATATAAAATAAAAATAAAGGTAAATCACAAATTCACTTATAAAAAATTTTACAAAAGAAAATGAGTGAGTGAATAAAAAAGAATAACACAAAATTCAACAAAAAAAACTTGTAAACGGGTTATCGGGTCTATTTTGGGTCATGTCAGGTCGACCCGATTTTGACATGTTTATTAATCAGGTTAAATAGCCTGATTTTTTCATGTTCGGTCAAGGTCATGTCCAAAATTGTCGGTCCTATATTAAATGAATTCCTTCATTTTCTCTACCTATATATATACTTAATTCACTTTTTACTTTTTTTAAATAAATACAAATAAAATTAATTAATTAATTTCTTGATTGACATTTAAAAAATATATAAATATTTTTTAGTTTGAATTATTCAAACCATATTCGATGGATGGGATGGAATACATATCCGTATTAATTAGTAAATAATTTAGATTACAAATTGAATAAATTTAGTTTGGATTTAATACGAATGAGACAAAAATAGGTCGAATTTACCCATTTCCTCAATAGTATATACCTGTTTAAAAAAATAATCATTCAATTCTATCTCTCTTTCAACTTTTTGTCAAATACAAAAGATTTGCAGATATGGTCAATTTATTTATCTTTAGCCAATTCTTTATTAAGTAATATGATAATAGTGCTCACAACTAAGACTTCCAATCTATTTATATACTATATATTTTCCCTGAAATTCAAAAAAAAATTACTCACTCATATTATAATATTTAGATAAAACTCTTAATTATTATTATTAAATTATTTAAACTTTTTATTAATTATTTTTATTAAATATAAATACTTGACATATGACACAAAAATCATTAATTTCATAACTAGAACAAGATAGGAAAGACTCAATTGCAATAGCAGAGCTCTACCAACGGAGCTATATTCCCGAGCCAAGTAAGCATGCATGAAGGAGACCGAAGAAATAAATGTGTATGTGTTTTAAAATTTATATTTTCTTCTAGGCCGATTTCAACACGAGAAATTTTTCCACTCAATAGAACCGCTGCTTCTGAATGCAATAAACTAATTATTATTCACTAAGATTAATTATATAAAGTTATAACATAAATATCAACAATAAACATCCAATTATTCAATCTCGTCCCGAATATTACATCATAAAAGTAAACAAAATTAAACATTTACACCAAAATTTGATAAATTTATATAAAATAAATGCAGCAAGATGCAACTGTGGCATCCCCTAATAGTCACCTCCATACGCATATGAACATACAAACAAATGAATGTCCACTTCAGAAATTGTAAGTATACCAAATTCTTGTTTAATTTCAAACTAACTATAATAATAATAAGCTACTAAAATTAATTAAATAATTAAAAAAATCTCATGTAAAATATGAAGATAAACAAAACAAATATTTATATTTGCAGGATAAATTATTATATGTGGCATGTGATTTTTATCGCTTCCAAGTTAGCTTAATATCTGGTTGAAGAGTATCTATTTCGAGAATAGTTATTCATATTGTTGTTATGATTTATCATTTGAGATAAAGAATGTACAACAAGATGATTATAACGATGATGGAAGTTGTGGTAAAACCTTGCACTTGAAAGAGAAATTGCAGAATTCGTAATAGACATGTAGTGGTAATATTCGAAGATGATTGTTGAATGAATTGTGATAATTGTATAAAGAATTCATGTCTAAAGTATTCTGATAATTCGTGACAAAAATAATGTTTGTCTATCCATTTTTTTTCTAAATTATAAGTTGTACTTTATACAAATAGAAACTTGAATAGCCACTATAAAAATAAATAATAATTAAAACATATTGAAGAATGATACTTCGGTCTTGTCTTCGACAGTTAAAGATATAAAATTATATATATTAGTAGAAGATTAGCTTTTAAAATATATATTTTAAAATAAATTAAAAAATAAATATATAACTTATTTTATCAAAAAAATTATATAATAAACAATATAAAAAATATATATTTATATGAAATTAATAATGAAATATAATATATATATATATAATTAATGTGAGATAAAATAAAAATATATATATTTTATGAGAGAAAAATAAGGTGAAAAATCTCTAAATTGATAAACTCGATAATGAAATTACTAAAGTATTTGGTTGAATTAAATAAATTAATAGTATAAGTTATAATTTGAAAAGGCATAGATGTCTAACCCTCTATATAGATTACAAGAAAGTATTAAACTTTTAATTATTATTTATAACTTTTTATACAATTTTTTTAATATTAACATTTATTTGTTTATCTAATATTTCATTAACTTTAATTATTTTTAATTTCAGTGTATATTAGTTAGTAGTTTTAAAAAATAAACTTATTTTATAAATTTTATTATTTAAAATTTTAAATAATTAAAAATTATGTTTATTATTAAATAGAAAGTTAATGTCTATTTTATAATTAGTAGTATAAAAAAAATAATAGTATTATTTATAATTATAACTAATATCTCTCCTATTAAATACTCATTTAAATAATTTAAAAAAATATATTATTATTTATATTTTAAATTAAATTATGAAATAATACTAATTATATGTTATTATATATTATATTAATTTAAAATAATAATGTAATTATATTATTATTTATTTATTTATTTGATATAATATTAATAATATTTAAATTAATTAAAATAAACTTTAAATATATAAAATATCAATAAAATTAATTAAAAATAATATTGATATAATTAACAAAGATAAAAATAAATTAAAAGAATAATATAAGTTTAGTCTTATACTGAAATATTATATTATCTATCAAACAAAAATTGATAGATTTATACATTTTATATAAGTTTAACTAAACTAAACAATAATAATATATATAACTTATACTCTTTTATACCTCATTATTTTTATTTATAGCTATATATAATTTATACTTGTGCCAAACAGCCTAAACAGCCTAGGGTATTATTCTATTTAATAATTAAAATTATTTAAATAACTAAAAACAATTATTTTATTCTAATAGTACTTAAATATGTTAATTTAAAAAAATATATATAAACTTGAACCCATTTTATCCACTATATCAAAAGGAATTTTGATTAATAAAACTCTTTCAATTAAAACGCATTACATTTTATTTATTTAAACAATCAAATATAAGTATGAATTGATGTAACTATTATTTAAAATGTAAATGAATCACAAAAAAAAAAAAAAAAATACACAAACATACCAACCCAACTCAAATTTAAAATATTAAAATTTTATTTATATATACTAACTTGTCAAAAAGTGTAAAATTTGTTTTAAATAACATAAATATTTAAGGACATCAAAATTTTTGCCACAAGTAATATCATTTTTTTTTTTAAATTTGACATTACTTTAATTATTTTTTTATTCAAACAAAACATCAAAATCTTTCCTTATTCAATTTTTTCTCTCTTTTTATCTTTTACAACTCTCCACTATTTCTAACTTTTCTCTCTTCAACAATTTTTATAATTAATCAATTAACAATAAAATTAAATAAGATGAAGAGAGGAAAAAGAAAAACTAAAGTCTTTTTAGGATTGGGGTTATTTAAAAATCTAAAAGAAGAAAAATATAATTATTATTGATGATTTTGAAGATCAAGTTAATTATTATTTTTTTTAAAATATTTAAAATGTATTGATATATATAAATAAAATAAAAACTAATAATTTGAAATAAATAGTATTTTAGTATTTTGATTAATAATTTTAGTGATGTGATGGACAAGATGGTATAAATTGATGTTTGATTTTGTTTAAGTTATTTAAAAAAGAGAAATGATTGTGTAGAGAATTTAGCGAGAGAATATGAGAGAAAATGACTGACGTGGGATGAAAAAATCAAATAATTTATCTCTCTTCTTTTTTCCCTTCAATTTTTTTTATTTTTCCAATCAATGAGGTGATGCCACATTATTGTCTCTCTTATTTTCTCTCATAAATTCTCTCCCCTATCACACCTTTTTAAAAAAAAAAATTCAAACCAAGAAAGGCTTTAGAAGAAAATGGAGAGATGTGAGGGGGTAAAGAGAGAGAAAAAATAAATAAAAAAATATTTTAATGTTTTGTTTGAATTAAAAAATAATTAAAGTAATGTCAATTTTAAAAAAAGATATGTTGATATTACATTTGACAAAATTTTTAAAACAGTTTAATATTTTTATTATTTTAAACAAATTTAACACTTTTTTGATAAGTTAATATATATAAAAAGAATTTTGATACTTAGTAAATAAATTTGACATTTTTTTACAATTTAGTGTGTAAAATTGACCTTCTTCCCATTCTTTATTTTAAGTATAATTTTTTTTGTTTACATTTTAGTCCCTAAAAGTTTTGGAGATTGATCTGCTCTAGCACTTTGAACCGCCGAGCCAACTGGTTATAGATGTCATAACCAACGCGGACTTATTAGGGCAAGGCCTTTTTGGAGATTGATCCTTCTTTTGAAGGAAAATATTAAAAGAAATAAAAAAAAATTAGTTGCATGCAAATAGTCGAGAGCTTCATTTCTACAAATGTTCAAAGAAATGAAAAAGTCTTTGAATCTAACCTACAAATGGCAAGCAACTTGGGAAGTAGTTAGCTCCGGGAGTGTTCATAAGTATGTTCTTGCCGATCAACTATATTTGAAAATGAAAATGATCACAAACACATAATTAAATCAAACTTGAAACAAATCAATAATATTGAAGGTCATGTATATACAGGGCGGAGCAAAACTTACCCGGGCTAATTTTTTATTAAAAAATTTATCCGGGCTAGTTTTATAGTTTGCTGTCACTAATATCTTTTAGCGACGGAAAATAACCAATAACGACGTTAATTTACCGTCGTTATTGATAAAATACATACAGGTTGTTTAAGGCTACCCGGGCTACAGCCCGGGGCGGCTTGTACTTGGCTCCGCCCCTGTATATATATACCAAAGAAGCCTGGGGCGAGAACGCTCCAACGAATTTTTTATGAAGTTTGTGAGTCCAACTGATTAGAGATCATACTGAAGTTAAGTGCGACGAATTCTTCACGATTCTCCATAATCAAATCATCTATTATATGCATATCATCATTTATAGACACAAGCAAGTCCAAAATATTATAGGAAATTTCAGAAGCGGCAGATGAACTACTTCTAGGTACAATGAATTCACAAAGACCATATGCAGTGTCTTTATCTAGGGGTTTGTCATAACAGAATTCAGCACCATTTAACCGGCAATACATTTTCACCTCAAAATTTTCAAATGCTGATAAAACTGAAATCATCCAGACAAAATAATTATCATAAAAAGTTATATTCTAGTAGGAGAAGAAGAACAATTAATGGCAATGCTCACCGAAAACTGATAGCTTCTTTATTTCAAGAACTTACTCAATAAACATGAGTCCATCCATGTCGGGGAGGTCAAATTCAGTCACGACGATATCAATCTCGCGCCTACTTTCACCTACCATCGACAAAGTTTATGTAGCTCGTTCAGCAACGATAACTACATGATAACTACATGGGATCAAGCAAGATTTTTGTAAATTTCACACTTAAAAGGAAAAAAATTAATAGCTCACAAAAAAAAATATAGAAACCTTTGTATTGGCAAGATGCAAGAAGCTTCTTCAGTCCTTTCAATTGAGGAGCGATCAGAATCCAAAAGCAATATGCAAACCCTAGCAAGGAAAGGTATCATCTGGAGATATCAAAAGGGTTGGGTGATGGAAGACTTTTCGCTATTCATGTTTGAGGCAAATGGGAAGTAGAAAGAAAATAGAGGACGCGAATCGTTGACTTGTGTAACAAAAAATATCATATGCGCGACGTATTTATAAACCATATGAATTACGGATGCATGTAATCTCCAAACATTTAAATTTTGAAGATGCTTATCCTAAACATTAATAACAGACTCCTCCCTATCTCAATCTTTATACTCAAAATCTAGAATAAATAAGAGATACTATATATCTTTAGCCTTAAGAAAAGCAATTCTCAATTTGTCGCCTTCCTACATCAGCTTTTTTAGCATTTGAAAAGCGTTTTCAAATTAATTGCACATGATTTAGCTGACGAACTACTTTTGTGGCACTTATGTAAATATGACTATGTATTCTTGTACCATAATCCATTACACCTCTTCCATTTTTATGATCTTTGTGGAAGAAAGATCGCGAAAATAAATGTAAGAAAGATTTGATTCAAAATCAGCATAATACATACGAAGATTACCTTACTATTAAGCAATATACAATTCAAATAATTATTTGATGGCAATAACTGATTTCACTAAAGCAGTTGAAAAGTTGGTGTTTAATGATTTACACCAAGAGGAGGAGTGGGTCATCTTCAACCCTAGTTCATGTCATTAGTTATGGAAGCCTTGTTGTAATACTTTCTTTCCTAATCCATCATTAGTTGTTCGACCTATCCATTTCATTCTTCTTCCTACTAGATGAAAATAATGTAACATACACATCACGAATAACTTAGATAACAAGAGGCTTGGACTAAGGGACTTACCATACAGAAGTATCATATTTGATTCTCGTTCAAATCCTTCAATGCGTGTGTATTTGTTTTTATTAATTTTCCTTTTGGGGGTTTCATTGCGGTGAGCTGTTGTGTTAGCTTTTTCATGTGAATATCTAAGTCGGTCTGGACACCCTGCCATCACGAAAAAGAGAATATTAGTAACAACCTAACACAATTGTAAATATCTAGAAAAAGAGAATATTAGTAACAACCTAACACAATTTGTAAATATCTAGAAAAAGAGAATATTAGTAACAACCTAACACAATTGTAAATATCTAGTTTTGTTGAATACTTTCTTAATATACAAAAGCAACCATACATACAGACTACAATCTAGGGTTACGTATTTTGGTTTCGATTTTATCTTCCAAATTTATCAATCCCCATGAAGCCTTCTTTTCTTCTTCCTCACGAGTCTTGACGAGACATGTAAAGAGATGCTAATACCACAACTGAGGACGCGGGAACTGAAATCAGATAAACTTTAGTCTTTAGCTATTGTTATCATCCACTTAGGCGCGAAATATTTTGAATTCATAAATTGTATAACAGATTACAGATGCAAATAATAAGAATGCACCAAATTAAATTATGAGAAACTACATTGCGTAGATGCCCAAGTTGAATTAGAGAATCAATTAGAAGCATATAACTACATTTTGTCAGTCTTCTTCCTAATCTTATAGAAAAAGGATCCCAACAGATGAGGATCTATAGAAGAAAGGTTTGAACAGATTTTATGACGATAATATTTGGTTTTAATGTAGATCTTTATGTTTTTGCACATTTGAAATTGAGAATAAGAAAGGTTTGGACAGATGAGGAATTTGCAACAAAATTCTAAAGTTCCCACAAATTTTGTGACAAACCGGTTATTTATAAGTAATTAGAATTTTAATTTGAGAACAAACATTTATTATTTGAATTAGTATGATTGATTCTTTTATTTAATAAATTTTAGATTAAAAGAGTACATATGATGAGGGGGAATTGAGTGATCCTAAATATGTATGCATTCATTCCATTCAATAAATTAAAGATGTAATGTTCAAATTTGAATCATATTCATCCAATAAGACACAACTTTAAATTTGAGCTTTTTTAACCATTAAAATTTTAATTATTTAAGACTTTTTTTTAAATGAACAAAAGCGTGTTATTTTATTTTAACATATCATTTTTGTTTTTCTAATTAATTTATTACATTTTTAAAAGAAATGATATTTAAAAACGTTTTGAACATATTTTTTAAAATTAACTTTTGTTTTTAAAATTTACATGTTCTAATTTGATAAGTTGGTTTGTGTGACCACACAAATGTTAAAGAAAGAAATGTAAATTTTTAAATAAAGATAGATTTTGTATTTATTTTTCAAATAATTTTATAATGATATAATATTGTGTACGGTCTACCAATTTAGATCAATTTACATGTATTTGTATTTTAAATTAATTATTGTCGAGATATATGCATTTAAAACTACCAAATATCGAATATGGGTTGATCTTAATTAATAAATGTGTAAGGTTTGAAAAATATTGAAAAATTGAAAGAAAATAATTATATTTTATTTGTTTAAATATAATAAATTAATTAAAAATATAAATTAAATGACTAAAATTATGATAATTAAACTCAACTTAATTTAAAGTTGGAGTATATAATTTACATGTCTCATCACCACAAGTAGAGGCAAATCTGTAAATAATTTTTTTTATATTTTCTAAATATTTAAATAAAAGGAGTAAAAATATCAAAATTTTCAAATTTTATTTTTACTAACCCATCTTAATATTTTATTTTATTTTTTATTTTATTTTTTTTGTTAAGAATGAACTATTAATTTTTACAAAAATATTCCATAAATTGACATCTTATTATAAAGTATAAACAAGTTGTTTTTCAAAATACTTAATTTCCTTTAAAAAAAAACGTGTCAAAATTGCATGCTTTGAGAGAGTCTGATAGAGGGTAATCAACACTGTCCGTATTTATACCATCTTCGATTTCTAACAATTTCATCTCTCAAATAATCTCGTTCTTTCTAGGGTTTGTTTTTCATTTTTACAAGAAGATGATACAGCTATACTACTCGGCGATCTTCGCCGAGATGATGGCGATTCTGATCCTTCTCTTCAAAACCCCTCTAAGGAAACTCGTTGTCATGTCAATAGACCGCCTCAAACGTGGCACCGGTCCTCTCGTCGTCAAAACCGTAGCCGGTGTCGTCTTCCTCATGATGTCCATCACTATTTACACAATCACTGATATTAATAGTCGTCCGCTAGAACTCTTGAATCCCACCGACCAGATTATCCAAGGAAGAGCCATGCTTGAAGCTTCTTTAATGGGTAATAAACATAACTGTCAGATCCTTGTGATTTTACTAATTAATTTGACCCATTTTCAGATGATCTGCTCATTTCATGAAGATTTGCCTTTGATAGATCAATAGTACTTTTGAGTTCTTTTGAGAATCTGGTTTGAGGGTGTTTGGAGACTTGTTTCTTGCTTTTTGATGTCTTTTTTGATGTGGGTATATCATCTTTAAGAGACTAATGAATGAATACATATAATAGGGTTCATGTTATTTATGCTGTTGATGGTGGATAGACTTCATCACTACATTAGAGAACTGAGGTTGTTAAGAAAGGCAATGGAGGCAATCAAGACTCAAAACCATGGGGGAGATGAAGGAAAAGGTTTGAATCCTGAGGAGATTAAAGTCTTGGGAGAACAGGTATCAACACTGAAAGGAAAGATCAAACAGTTGGAATCTGAATCGACAGAAAAGGGGAAGGAAGTGAAAGCTGCAGAAGCAGGGGCAGCTGCTCAGAAAAATCAAATTGAAGATCTTCTTTTGGACTATGATCGTTTGTTGAAGGAGAATCAAAGCCTTGGAGAAAAGCTTCAGTTGCCACTTGATAAAACTGTCAAGAAGAACACATGAAGTAGAAAACTACTATTTCTTTAATTTCTTTTGTTTGCATGGAAGCTGATTATCTAAAAAGAATTAAGTTATGTTTATGTTTTCTTCTATTGATATTGATACATGTGTAAGAACTTAAATAAGACCCTGCATGATTACAACATGGGCTCATTGTAGTAGGTTCTAAAGGTAAAAGTTGGTTATTACTGTAATTTGCAATTGGGAAGTTTTCTTATTATTGGTGTGTTTATGGAATGATCAAAATCCTTTTGGGGGATATGTATATGATCTATTCTGATGTTGAAGAGTCTAGCAAGTTGTGCTTTCAGATGGTGCACTATTTGATCCTTGCTCATAATATGTGGTTCTCATAAACTTGGATTTTTTGAAAAGAATCATTAATTCTTTCCAAATCGGGTTCACAGTAAAATAACTCCCTCTATAATACCCCTTTGTATCTTCTATATTGCTATCTCGAAAATCTAGAAGATAAAAAAAAATTTAGATAATTGTTTACTGTAATTTCTTCCGCACAAACACTATTTCTTACAAAATAGAGTACAAATATCCCAAACACCAAAGCCACTTTGAACCTGAGAAAAAAATAGATCTACTAAGCACCAAAGCCCATAGTCATGAAGATATCTAGTCTTGTTTTTAAATGTTATAATATTATAAAAGTAGTCCTGGATAGCTATTTAAAGACAATGACAAAATCATAACAATAGTGTAGAGAGTATAAAAATATGTGTAAGAAGTTCTAAAGGGCAATGAGATGTGCACTCGAATCAGTCGGTTTTCATATCGAATCTCATATATTTCAATATGGTAGTATCGTGAAAAATTCGCAATGGACAATTAAATTGTTAAATGTTTACTATTCTTCTCCAATTAAATTATTCACCTGAAAATAATAAGGATATAATTTAGTCTCTTAGACCTGCAAGTCGAATAACATCAATTCACGTTTTTAACAAGGAAAATTATATTTAACAAAAGAAAACTAAATTTTTTGGTGTATAATCTTGATTAAGGAAATAAGATTAACACAAAAAGAAATTATATATTTTGTTATGTTAATCAACTAGGAACATATGGTGACAATATTCTGAAGACTCTTTGAAAGTTTTAGACAAAATCTTGATATTGATCTAGGTTTTTTTTTTTTTAATGATATTAACTTATTTGAGACTTATTTAAATGTGCAATCGAGCACTTTAGAAAGTCTAATCTTTGGTTTGAGAGAATCGATTGTTAGAATCTTTATAAATTTGAATATTTATTTCTTAAGTCTATAATCTTAATACCTTATGTCGATAAATTAAGATAAACTGTAATTGCGGAAGCATACATGAATCTTTAATGAAGAACGGTTCATTAAGTCGTTCTTGTTATTCTTTGGATCTTCTCTTAATCTTGGATTTTCTAGTTTTAGATATGGACTTAGATCGGTAATGAATGATGTGTATGAAGTTTAGGTCTTCCAACCCTCTATCAATAATCCTTGAGTGTTATTGAGAAATGAACAAACATCTACCTTTTGTCTGATGAGAGAAACATAATAGGTAGGTCATTTATGGGTTGAGAACATAGAATTAATATACTAATTTACTATTCGGTCAATCAATGAAATAGTAAATGATATTTCTGCTTCTACACAAATATGTCCTTATATATATATATATATATATATATATATATATATATATATATATATATATATATATATATATATATATATATATATATATATTATATACAATAAAGTGTTAGGGTCTACGCATCAAGGCCTCGGTCCTAGAATATTTCCAGCACCCTTTTCTCGGTCTTAGTGTGCACATGGGCTAATTTATGTTTTTGTTTAATAATTCTGTTTTGTTTCCCTTCTCTTATATTTTTCTCAAACCAAATTCTGTTATTTCTACAAGTTGTTGTAACAAGTTTGTAACCAACTACTCTTGGGTAATTCAGTCGCTTTAAATGTTGATGCCCACCCCACTTTTTGGCTTATGAATTGAAGCTTGTGAAAGTTGTTACTCTACGTTATTCTCTCGGTCTTGAACCTCTATCTTGGACTACTAAGTGTATTCTAGTAGTATTTTCTTCTCACCTCGGTTTCTTCACTCTTTAACCTCGAATTCTCTTCTCACATTATATCCGCTGCGCTTGAGCATAGAATTCTACGCTCGGTCCCAACTATCAAGAATATGATTCTTGGTATCAAGAACTCGAAAAACTAAGTTATTGTTTCAAGCTTAACATATTGGTATCAGAGCAAGACGATCCTCAAATGAAATAAACCCGATAGCAAACAAAGATGGATGCTCTTAAGACCCTACTCGAAGGCCTGATCCAACAATATGCTTCCATGCAAACTTCCCTACAACAACACATGACCGAACAGGCTGTTGTGCACAATGCCTTTAAGCAAGATATAGACAAAATGTTCAATATTGCTGGAAAAAGCTTGACAGCCATTGAAAGTGGTGCGTTTAATAATGGCCAAGATCCCCGCACCCGACCCTATGTTAATGTTTCTTACTACCTTCATTCAACCGGCTCACAAATGTTAATATATTCTTGAATTTGATGGGACTAATTTGGAGGGCTGGCTCATATTTACTGAGCAAATCTTTAAGGTGGGCAAGACGAATGATGCCACAAAACTAGACATTGTCCGCACTCACTTTTCAAAAGAGGCAAGAACGTGGCATGACTCATATTTACAGAATCGCAACCATATGGAAGTCTTGACGTGGGATGTATTCAAGAGGGATCTCTTGCTGCGATTCGGTCCACCTATACACGGCACCCCCATGAGACAACGCATGAACTTGAAGCAGGTCAGTGTTGCCCAAGAAGCAACTTACGGGTCCTTAATGAGCAGCAGGCCCTTGTACAGCGTTGAACCGTCGTTGTTGCCCAAACCATGCAATGTTAACACGGTCTGGCCGAGCACAAACCGGACAACCGATCCCAAGGAAGACCTGTGTTATACTTGCAATGAAAATTGGGAGCCCAATCATAGGTGCAAATACAAAATATTCATGGCATCGGCTAATCAGCAAGAAGTCCAAGAAGTCTATGAACCCGTCCAAGAATCAGGTTTTTATGACTCACCTTTGATGCATGAGACAGGGAACGAACATGTCATTTTGTTGCACACATTCACGGTCCAACAGGGTACCCTTCGGTCGCAGGTCAACATAATACAAGGAAACTAGCTAGAAAAGACCTTGGAAAATTATAATGTTGCTGTCACGGTACAAATAAAGAGTAAGAACGAATGTCAAATTGTTTCACTAGTTTTGGAAGACATTCCTGAAAATTTCCAGCACATAATCAAAGGGCTCAACCAGCAACCCAACAACCGACCACCAGCTAGGAAGGTTACTAAAAGACGTGGCTATGTTGTTTCACATGTGTTGCTAGTCCGGAAAAAGGACTGGGTTTGGTTGTTTGAAGACACTCTAGAGTATGGCCGGAAGAAAAATGGCCATTTTGCTGTACCTGGCATGTTGGGCCGAAAGAATGACTGATTTTAGAGCTGGAAGACCGAAGGCTCTTAAAGAAATACGGTCCTACACTCCGACACTTGTTGGACCTACTGAAAATCTGACCGAACAGCAAGAGAAAAGAGTTCTCTTTGAAGATAGGGGCATGCGCATTAGAGGATGACCAGTCCATGGTCTTTTTCGTCGAGGGCGATGAATTTTGAAGGGGGAGATAATGTTAGGGTCTCCAAATTAAGGCCTCGGTCCTAGAATAATTCCAACAACCTTTCTCAGCACCCTTTCTCGGTCCTATTGTGCACATGGCCATATTTCTATTTGTTGTTTTAATATTTTGTTTTGCTTTCCTTTTCTATTTTACAAACCGAATTCTGTTATTTTCTAAGTAGTTGTAACCGAATATTCTGGGCAAGACATCACCTATATAAGGCTAATTTTTCTTCCCCAAGGACCCATGAATGGAATAATGAAGATATGAATTTTATCCCCATTTGTCTATTATTATTATGGAATGTTTGGTATAGACCAACAATATTTCTCTTCTCACCATTGGTTCTTCTATTCCCTCATCCCAAATTCTCTATTAAAAACCTTCCGCTGCCCTTTGATTATAGAATTTTCACCCGGTCCTAGAGATCAAGAACTTGATTCTTGAGATCAAGAACCCATAAACACACCTTACGAAACAAGTCATAACATTCTTGGTATCATAGCAAGACGATCCTCAAATGAAAGAAACACGATAGCAAACAAAGATGCATGCTCTTAAGTCCCTACTCGAATGCCTGACCTAACATAATGCTTAATTTTGAAAGTGTCCGGATTGCCGGGTCGAGAGCTGTGGTTAATTTGGATATATATGTGAGAGTAAATGAATATTTGAGTCGGATTCTGGGTTGGCCCGCCCATAAATTTAAAACGGTTAAAAATAAAATTAAAAATGCTATAGTTATGTTTCGAACTCGCAACCTAACAAAACAAATGCAACTCTTTAACCAACTAGGCTAATAATATTTTATATTTTTAATTCAACACCAAATTTGATGAACGCGGGACGTTGTAACAATATATTTTTATCCGTGTGCATCGCACGGGGATCTTCCTAGTTTATTATAGATGTACATGTATATTTTAATAGAACACTTTAATTAGGTTTTAATCTTTATTATGATAACGACTAATATAAAATTATTAAATAATTTATGTACCTAAATGTTGTAAATAATTCCAACATCGATTTCTTTGAGTTGTGTGTGAACTTTAATTGTGAGAGGATCATTGTGATACTAAATGATAATAAAAGCTAGAAATATATTGTGCTTCGAAAGGGGATGTATGTTTCTTTTGGTAACCACTACAAATTTGTGGTTGTGTTTTTTAGTTGATTTCTTTCGATTTCACAAATTGTTTGGTGTTGATTTTTTTAATTAAAAGACACTTCATCTCCTAGTATCCCAATTCCCAACACACCAATGGTTTTCGGCATAACCCAATGAATAATAATAATAATAATGATTTAAAGAAGACTCTAAATATCACGACTTTTTTTTTAGAATGTTGGGTTCCACTTCTTCTTTGGAGTGTGACTAATCCATCGGGTTAAGCACATACCTCATAAACACACTTAATCATTTAATCATGTGTATAATTTATTGTCTGATAGGCTCGAACTCAGGGCATCAGGGAGGCTGAAGATATCCACATCTTTTTGCCGTTAGGCTAGAAAATGGGATCGCAGCATGTTTACAATGTAAGAGAAGGTGATGGGTCATTTTCATCACATTGAAGCACAACCAATATCGACCAACCAAGATAAGACTCTTACGCATGTGTCTATTATTCATTAGCTAAAAATTATAACTCACCGTCAATTACATTATACCCGAACAAGATATCTTAGTAAGAATTTTATACTCTAATAATTTCTTCAAACAAAATACAATCAAACAACTTTAGCATAAAGAAAATAAATTTGCCTAAGAGCCACGTGACATTTTATTCTTACCGATTCAAGTATTACTATGACATTTTGTTCCTACAAAGGGCGGAGCCAGGATGAAAAATAACTTGGGACTGACTCCAACTTGCACCTCAGATTTAACTTTCTATGCTCCGCTTTTTTTTCCCCTATAATTGATACAATAAATTATTAATTTAAACATATAAAATAAAAGATGTATGAACATTTACTTTATGAAATTATGAAACAAAACAGTACATTCAAAACATTTAGCATACACATTATTGAAGTTGCGCCCTTCTATTCTTCTTAGAATAAAATTCTTTAATTAATGTATCATTATCAATGTTTTTAGACAGCTCTCGTTCAATATAGACGATCATACAATCTGCTAAAAACTCTTCTTCCATCTTGTTACGAAGAGTTGTTTTCACGAGCTTCATAGCTGAAAATGCTCGTTCCGTTGTTGTTGTAGAAACGTGAAGAGTTAAAACAAGACGAATCAACCTGCCAATTAAATAAATATATTCGTATAAGTAAACAATATAGTTATATTTTATAAATTATAACAAATGATAAAATTACCTATCAATCAAGTTGTAGGTTTTGACTTATTTGTCTCAACTAATCTTCGACATAATTCTGAAATAGTTGATAAATTCTGAAATCTTTCATTGACGGGCATGTCAAACTCATAGTGAGCCAATTGTGTTCTCAAGTGGTGCAAATCTTGTGTATCAAAATCTAGATGATAGAATTTCTCAGCAAGTTGATAGATGTGATCAACATTAAGAAGTTTAAAGTTGTCTTTAGGTTCCAAAGCACCACTGAGCTTAAGAAGTTCGACTGTCTCGTCCTTGAATCTACTATTGAGCTCTTTAATTTGAAATTTTATTGCAGCAACAAATACATCAAATTGATAGTGGTGCTTAACTGTAATCGAATCTTTTTGTTGACAAGAACGACTTCTACTAGATTTGTAACGAGCTTCCATCTAAGGTATCTCAATGTGTGATAGTGTGATCCGAAGATTTAATGGATGAAAGAAGTTTGATCATTCGATCAAATAGATAAATGTTTAAAAAGGAAGAGAGATATTTGTTTATTCACTTTGCCCTATTTTTATTTTTTTTATTTTGTTGGGGCTGGAGCCCATCATAATTAAGCATTATTTTAATTTAGGTGAGACTGTAGCCCACACTGGCCCATGAGTGGTTCCGCCCACCATTATGACATGGTAATTTTATCGGTTCGGTTCTTTTACTATTTTCCTTGCAACTAAAATTTCCACAGAAGTCGGTGGGTAAATAGCTAAGAAATTATTATGGGAGAAATATTGGGACCCATTGGAGAAGGGCCAGGAAGCCATTGAGCTGTAAAGAACTTTAAACAACTCATGTGTTGACCAGCCGCCTCTATTTCAAACTCAAAGTCCAATCTCTATCACACAAATTAACACATGCTCACAAGCTCCCCAAACCTTCCTTTACCTATTTATATTGCATGCAAAAGTTCCTTATCTTCATTGTTCATAGCCAAACTTAATATCCTCGGCCGCAAGATTACTTAACATGCCTCATATCGATTCTTCGTCGAAGATCATCGAAGGAGAAGTCTTCATGCAAACCAACAATCTTATCTCAACTATCCTTACCAAATTCCACGCCGGTTATTTCAAAATAAGCCTCTCCTTATGCAGCCAAGCCCTCTTATGGAAAACACTAGGTGATCCCATCACAAATACCGACAACAACCATTTTCTTCGAAGAGCCTTGATCAAAATGCTTCCCTCCGCCGCCTCCATCTTCATTTGGTCAATCTCCTTACTAACCCTAACCTCACTTTCATTCATTTACGTCCTAAAATGCATGTTTAAGTTCCAAACGGTGAAACACGAGTTCATGCACCACGTCGGTGTCAATTACCTTTTCGCTCCTTGGATATCGTGGTTACTCCTTCTCCAATCCTCCCCGTTCTTAACTATATTCCCAAAGATCACCAATTGTTATTTGGCGCTATGGTGGGTTTTTATCGTACCCATTTTAGCCCTCGATGTGAAGATATACGGGCAATGGTTTATTAAAGGGAAGAGGTACTTATCGAACGTGGCTAACCCGACGTGCCAAATGTCGGTTATTGGAAACTTGGCAGGAGCTTGGGCAGCGGGGAGGATGGATTGGAGAGAAAGCGCTATTTTCATGTTTTCTTTGGGGATAATTCATTATCTAGTACTTTTCGTGACGTTGTACCAGAGATTGTCTGGCGAGAAATCAGTTCCTACGATGTTTAAACCAGTTTTCTTCTTGTTCATCGCAGCACCGAGTATGGGTAGCCTTGCATGGGACTCGATTTCGGGGACATATGATAACTCGTCAAAGATGTTGTTTTATCTCTCGTTATTCCTATTCCTTATCTTGGTAAGTATATAATGTTTTTATTGAATATTTTATCTTTTTCAATAAAAGAATCTTATATGTTATCAACCTTTTAGTAATCAAAAGAGGCTTTAACGACGGTAATGAAAATATAAGGAAACGTCGCTATAGAACCATGTAGAAAAACAATTAACGACGGAAGATGTACTTTTGAGAAAATTTTGGTTTAATTGAATTTATTAAAATACAATTTCTATTCAAAGTTAATTTTCTTAAAATATATATATATATATAGTTTGTGAAAATTTTGACTTTTCTTATTTGTAATTTGATATTTGAAGATGTACTCAAGTTGGTCTACTCTTCTTATTGTAGATTATTACAAATGAATTTTAATAATGTACAAAAATACAAAAAAAAAAATTATCACTAAAAATTGCTAATTTTTTTTATAACTAATTAAAAACGTGGCTAATACTTAGCTCTACTACAATATCTTCAAAATATATTTCATTTTTATGTATTTTAATTAAATTCAAATAACTATTTTTTGAAAGAAAAACAAAATGTAGAGTAAGGGAAATTATTTTGTGTTGCTGATCAAATGTATTATTATTATTTTGTGATGAGTGGTTATTTTATATTTATCTTTATAATATAAGAATAAAACATATTATATTTATTATTTATAAGATAATATAATTTCAACAATGAATTAAATTATTACCATTTGAAACAGGTTTCAAAGCCATCTATATTCATAAATTCTACGAAGAAATTCAACATGACATGGTGGGCTTATCCGTTCCCTTTAACAATGATAGCAATCGCGGCATTTGAATACTCACAAGAGGTGAGGAGCACGACCGCTCATTTATTGATGATGGTTCTATCTCTAATATCTGTCTTGGCATCGGTTCTTATCTTTCTATTCACTATCTTAAATACTAACACGTTCTTCTTGTCATCCGTGTCTATAAGTCAGGTCGAACATCTTGATATTTCATTTTCTCAAGACTCTTCTAATGAAGTCGATCACACCATACCCAAATAGTAAATTTGTCAAAATACTTCTTTTTCGCGTAATTAGAGGGGTATTTAGGTCATTTGAGTTGTAATCATCATTTTTTATGCTCACTGACTTAATACCATAATCTTCATAATCTATTCATTTCTTATTGTAAATTTGTAATGCCAAGAAACATGTGGAAGTAAAATGCATAAAGTTACTATTAATGGTAAAAAAAGGATTTCACAAGAATAATTTATTCAAAATGTGAACACAAAAGCATTGTTGGCAAACCTTTACTGCATGCATCTATGCTTATAAAGATGCTAAATATTACTAAAGAAGGAAAGACTTGAAGAAATTAAGAAAAATAATAAGAAAACAGTGTATATATTTCCAATAGAACATTAATTAATAATCTTTTCAAGTTGCCTCAGCAAATCCAATTCTCATATTTCCATGATCAAACACTGTGTGATATTTCTCCATGAATACATCCCCCAAAATCCTACATCAATAATATTAATCATTCAATTCAATTATCAAAAAAAGTAATAAATAAAAAAATCTGAAATTTACCATGATGAGTCAGCAGAAGCATCCAAAGGGGTAAATCTGCTTATACATTTTCTTGTAGGTCCTACCCCAATTTCCATAATGTATTCATGAGGTAAAAGATGAAATTGTTTACCACCAATGGTAAATGTAACATTAGGCATTGTAGAGACTGAATCACAATCAACAAGACCAGATGATGATGATTCTTCCATGGAATTACTATTAGGCAGCCTATCACATATCTGCAGTCATTTTTATTAACCAAAAACTGTAAAAACTCAAAAAAAAAAAAAAAAGTAAAAATTAAAATCAATGTTTCTTAATTTGTTTGATTTCTCACTTGGTTAACAAATGTTAGTATTTGATCCTCTGTCTCGTTTTGTCTCATATGGTTCTGAATAAACACGACGATCATTTGACAAGCGGTGCACATTAGGTTCGGCCCTCCTTCCACGTCGGTTTCCTCATCCACCACGCTCTTTATTCCGACGATTCTTCGCACCAAAAAGAAATAAAAATAAAAAAACTTTTGATTACATTGTATTATGAAATAATTTAATTGGGTAACTTTTTATGTTTATTTTACCTGCTTTCAAGATCTATTGAAAGGCCGGTACATAAACCAATTTGTGGGCAGACCTTTTGAGGATCAGCCTGCAATAAAATAAGTAATAAAAATAAAAATAACCAAATTGTTTTTTGGTTTGAATACAGATTCATATCATTTATATTTTTAGTTTTACATGCCTGTTGTTGAAGCATATCGAGAATGGTTTTTCCATATTGTGTCACAACTGACTTGCAAACTAGGCTTATGAACCCTAAAGCTCCAATCTCGCGGTTAATTTGTGCAATTGCATCCTTTTAAACACCAAAAATGAACGATGTTATTTTTCGTGTTTTTCTTGAATGTTCAGGCAAAAATATTAAAATTAATCTTAAAATGTTGTATTGATCATACCGTTGGTCCTGCCAACAAAGAGGTCCCGGATTCAAGAATTACTGAGCAACCATTTGTATTCGAACAGAAGCCTAGATTTTTTTAAGAACAAATCTAATTAGAATCGGAAAATTGAAAAAAAATAAAAAATTCTAACTATAGTGGGGATAATGGTTGTAATTTTACCCATTGATTTTCCATTTAGTAGGACATCCTCCATTGCGAACTGCAAATATATTAGTTGGAAAATAAATAATTTCAATTACAAGTCGCGGTTTTAATCTATGCATAATAACACATCGCAAATAATTTTCCAGAATCGAACCTGCCAATTATGGTGTCTATTCTCGACTGGAACATAAGTGTGATCACCTATGTAATGACGACTATCCATACCACCAAACACGATTGCACCATTTCCAGTGTTCTCTCCAGCATTACGGTTTAACCAAATCGAAAAAATTGGCTCATTGACAACACCTTGATTGACCATATTTTGCCTATATATATTTTATACATTTGTTATAGCCAAAACATGATGAATATAAAGAGTACAAAACTAAAAGTACATTCATTATAAACTTGTAACAAAATTTTACCATATAGGAACAGAAGAATTTTTGTTAAAGACATCTTGAAATCCAAGTCCTACAATGCCATCAAATCTTGAATCTACACTTGCCTCGACAAAATCCTAATCGAATCACAAAGGTATATTGAACAATAATAATTATGATAGAAACACAAAACATAAATAATTAAAAAAAAATATTATTACCTGATTTCTAACAACAAGGTCCCCAAATCTAACACGATCCGTGCTGAAAAAGCCTGTGATCGGAGAATTTTCACGATAAATTAACCGAATAACCAACCGAGCATTGACTATTTAGTGAAGAATTCATACCATTCTTGCTATAAGTAGCAGAGTATCTGGCTCTGTACTTGGGATTTGGATTGGAATAGAAAGAAGCCTGCATTGTATCATAATCATCATTCATTATGAACATAAAACCAAAATTTAAAAAGAAGGATTAAAGGAAATGAATACTAACAATGGAAGGGAATAAAAGATTGGAACTTGAAGTATCAAAAATGACATTTAAGTCACGAAATGGAGTTCCAACACTTATAACTCCAAAATGTTGAGCATTTATAAACTCCATTGGATTTCTCAAAGAAGAAAAGAGAATTTTCTCTCTATTGATCTCAAATGGGTCAAGTTTCTTCTTCTTTAATCCAATCCTAATCAAACCTTCTTCATCCCCAAAGGAAGATGGTAAGATTTGAAAGCATACAAGTATTGCAAACAAAACCCCACAATGTTTGAGCTTCACATAATGATGAACCATATTTTGAGAGAGTAAAGAAAACTCTCTATATATGTTAATGAAGTTGGGGATGTAAAATGAAAAATGGGAATGGTGTTCTTATACAAGACCTTTAATCTTTAAAAAATAAATGGAGGGTTTGGAAGGTTGATGAATCGATGCTGATTTTAGGAAATTTCATGGAAAAACATAGGATTGTCACTAGAATCCAAATCCATGATTTTTTTCAGTAAATGACAAGGATTGTACTATTCATAACCATTACTTATCTTCAACCCTTCCCTCAAAAAATTAAGATATGGTATGATACATTTTTTTAAGTTAGTGCATTAGGAAGAAAGTGAGAAAAAATAAGAAAAAAACAATGACAAATCACCCGAGCCCATGAATAGGTCCCAACCGATTTTATGAACATCTTAGTACGAATCTCGGTCAAATGAATAAGGTTTTATTGTTAAATGTTAAGTAGTTCATTTTTCATTGTCCTCTAAAAAATAATGGAGATAACGATGTAATATTAGTCCCGAACCAAACTTTTCAACACAAGTTAATAATATCTAACATTATCTTTCCGTAAGAATCGAACATGACATTTTAATCTTTTAAGTACAACTTTTATTACTTAAATTAACATAATTTATATAAAAATAATTTTGATGTTTTCAATAAACTAATAATTCCATGGGGGATTTCTATATTAATTTTAATGTTGAAGTATATGGTAAGACTCCATATAATGATAGACATGGGTCATTCTCAAATAAATAGTGTTTTAAAGATATCTAACATATTATATTTTTTTGTAGCATGGCTACTTTCCTTAATTTCTCTCTCATGGGTTATTTCTGCCGATTAATAATGTACCATATGTTTGATTATTTGCCTTCATTCATAGAATTGTTTTTGCTAAGAATTTTGTTGTAACATTTTATAACATTCAACCTGGTTCAATCCTATGTCTGTAAAAAAAATACAAGAATTTATAGAATAATCTAAATCATGATTTAAAAAATAATCTAGTAACTAGATAAAGCAAAATTTGTGAAACTTATCTGAATCATATTCATAAACTAATTACTCATATACCAAATTAAATTAAGTAAAATAAATCACACTGGAATTAATATTCATAGTTGTTTGAGTTAAAACTAATTAAAATAGTATAAAGAGATAAAATAAAATAATTAATTCGCTAAATTAGCATATTATTCAAATTATAATCCAAAAACAATTGTATGCAAAATTTTATTGATTTTTTTAACAAGGTTGTGACTCTAACAATGAAGATTAGAGACAATAATTTTTGACCCGACACGAAAATATATTCGAACCGAACACGCAAAAATCAGATTAGAGACATGTATTATTAGGTTCGAGTTGAAATCGTAAAAATTTGATCAACATTAAATTATTCAAAATAAACTCGTCAACCCCTTTATAATTTTATTTTATAAATTTTATATTTATCATTTCATACTCGTTCATATTTTTTTGTGGTAGTATTTTCTATAAGCGAATTTGTGATTAATTTTTTTTTGTGTGTGGATTTCAATTTAATCTGAAATAGAGATATGTAATATTAATATTACATCGAATAAAATTGGGTTGGGTTATGTTTGAGTTTAGTCAAATCAATCGGATCGAGTTTTGTTCACTTACAAATAAAATAGGTTTAGTTCATATTAAAGATTTTCAATTTGTTCTGTTGTTCAACCCGCTTACTCGACATGAATTGTGACCCAATCAAAATAACTTTTTTCCTTAAAACCGTTAATCATATGTAATGTCGTAAAAGAATTATTATTATTATTATTATTTATCTTAAAATAAAAATATTACTATTTATATATATAATTAAATATAACATTAATATAATAAACAAACTATACTTAAAAATATTTATAATTATAAAAATAAATTATATTGATTTTTGAATGTATAATACAAATTGAATTACTAATATTAGTTTCAAATCCTCTTTTGGTCTTTTCATTGTCCTCCATCCATATAGGAAACAGAAACAAAACTCAATCTAACAATCATTTGACACAAAATAATGAATAACTAAAAACAACAAACCATTGACAAACTACAATATCCCCCTTCCTTCATTCCTCCATCTCCAAATGCCGAGTAAACTCAAGAAAGCAATAGGAGCCGTTAAAGACCAAACAAGCATCGGTTTAGCCAGAGTCTCCTCCGTCGACGCCACAATCTCCAATCTCGAAGTCGCCGTTCTCCGAGCCACCACCCACGACGATGAAGATCACATCGACCCTCGTCACGTCCAAGAAATCCTCTCCCTCGTCTCCTCCAACAAATCCAACGCCGCCGCCTGCGCCCGCGCCATTGGTAAACGCATCGGCAGGACTCGAACATGGGCTGTAGCCATCAAATCATTAGTCCTAGTCCTCCGCATTTTCCAAGACGGCGATCCATATTTCCCAAGAGAAGTCCTCCATGCAATGAAACGTGGAGCCAAGATCCTAAACCTCTCCAGCTTTCGCGACGATTCCAGCTCTTCAAGCCCATGGGATTACTCAGCATTCGTCCGAACCTTCTCATTGTACCTAGACGAACGTCTAGATTGTATCTTAACAGGAAAACTCCAACGCCGCATGATCACCAACCCCCGTGGAGCAGATGCCGACGTCCACCACTCCCGTCATCATCGTAGCATGAGTGGGAAATTGATAAACGAGACTCTCCGGGAGATGAAACCAGGTATGTTACTCGATAAGATCTCATGCTGGCAAGAACTTCTCGACCGAGCCGTTGCAACTCGGCCGACAGGAGCAGCTAAAACGAACAATCTCGTGAAAATCTCTCTTTACGCCATCGTTCACGAGAGTTTTCATCTCTACAAGGATATATCCGACGGGCTGGCGCTCCTGCTCGAAGGATTCTTCGAGCTCCCATACAATTCATGCGTGAACGTCTTCCAAACATGCATGAAGGCCACCAAGCAGTTCGAAGAACTCGCCGCGTTCTATGATCTATGTAAGAGCATTGGCGTCGGGAGAGCCTCAGAATATCCTACCATACAGAGGATTTCTGAGGAGTTATTGCAATCCTTGCAGGAATTTCTCAAGGACCGGTCTTCTTTCTCAATCACTAAAGATTATATTTCTACCCCAAAGAAATCAATGTTTTCGTTCCCTACAATCAATGATCAGGAACCCACACACCGACCCTCGTTGGAGGATCTACTTAGCGCGACAGAGTTGTCCTCCGGGAAAGATCAGCCCTCCATCTCAATCGATCTCGAGACATATTCCATTAACCACGATCGCGATTTCGAGAAGCAAATGCTACAAACTAGTACTAAGAATGGTGACGACACCTGCTCCACTAAATCATTGCCAAGCTCGAACTCAAACTCGATCATGAACCTATTAGACGACTGGCCGAATAAAGATGTGCAAGACAACACATGTGAACAAATAGAACCAATTCCACCCATAAGTTGGGAGCTGGTACTGTTTGATCAAGACACAGATAATAACAAAATCTCCAACAATGGCTTTGAAGATCTGCTTGGCCAGAGCCATGAAGGATGGGAGCTAATGCTAACACAAACAGTAACTCCATCTTCAGCACAAACTCCGGATAAACCATTTCAGCAGCATTATAATCCATTTCTGCAAGATACACCAGAAAATGATGAACATATATTTAACACAATCCCAACATTTCAAGTAACACCTACCTTTCAAGCAGACACTGTTGATTCAATCGGTGAATTTGATCCTTTTGCTAGGGTCGTATCTGAGGAAGATGATCAGAGTTTTGGTACGATGTTGATTCCTCAGAACTTGGAGCAGCAACAACAAATGTGGTTGCAGCAGCAAAACAAAATTATTGAGAGACAAGTTCCTTAATAATTTACAAATTCATGTCAAAGGAAGAACATTGGACAGTGTAGTTTAGATGCAGCTGTTTGAATCATATAGGTATTCTTACATGTTCTTCATATTGTACATAACATGTTATCATCCATTACATTTGGAGAAGGATTAGGTTTTGGAGTAAATACAGACAGAATTGCAACTTCAGATTATGTTGTTTGAAGTCGTAAATAGGACTGACTACATGTAAAGTAATAACTCAACTCAATCCAAGTATATATGCACTAATGATCGTTGTAGCCTTTCTTAATTCTTAAAAAACATTCCCCCACTAACCCACAAATCGTTCCTAAAAAGAATGGAAGTTAACTCAATGAAACACCCCGAGTTTTGAGAATATCAAATGCAGAATCATTATATCTATCAAATCCTAAAAATTCCTCAAAACTCAAGTTTTGGAAAGATTGATCAATGAAGGATGTTTTCCTCTAAGAAAAACACTCCATTTCGTATACTACCAACTGCATCTGTCCATTCCATGAAGTTTCTGCATATTGCTCCAATATTGTATTGTGTATTATTGTTGGGTCTTTCTGTACTCAGTAAGAACAGGGTATATGTTCTCAAACGCTGCATATGTTTCTTCTCTGACCTGATCAGTTGCGTTCAAATAACACAAACACTCGCCCAATCAATGCTAGTGATTCAAAAAGGAAAAAACAAGTGAGGACAACAATCTTATGTTATCTTATCTTATCACCTTGGCTCCAGTGAGGACAATTTTTCCCGATACAAAAATAAGAAGCACAATCTTCGGTTGCTTCATTCTATATATCAATCCAGGAAATAGTTCTGGCTCATACTACAAGAACATGACAAAGAGGTTACATACTTGTTATATTCAGCTTGATGGGGATGATTATATATTGATTAACTCACACTTGAGAAAGCACCATGAGAGTATGCAAGACCTTCAAGTCTGATGGGGAACTTCACATCACAAGATCCCACAATATTCTGAATCTTGAAATCCTGTCAATCACAATAGTATTATTATCAATTTCTTCCTCCTCAGTTACAACATGACTACTACTACTACTACCACTTACCTTGAACCTTGCAGGAAACCCGAGTTTCTGAATGATCCTTGCATACTGAGAAAAACAGAGAACAAATGTTCATAAAATCAAATCCTTCTCTGTTTTCTTCTTAATAAGTTCAGTTATATACCTTTCTGGCTGCCAGTTTCGACTGTTGCTCACTTTTTGCTCCAGTGCAAACCTGTAAAGGCAGCCAAAACTATAGGAACTTGAAGAATGCTACAAGACAGAAGACGAACTCACTCACCATCTTGCCAGAAGCGAATATTAACGCAGTTGTTTTTGGTTCCCTTATCCTCATTATAACAGCAGCAAAACGCTGTTCCAAACACAATTATCAACCACATATGTATTATTAATGTCTAATAAAGCAACAAACAGTTGTCTGTCCAACCTTAGGATTGTATTCTGCATTTCTAGCATGCAAAGCAATTGCCTTGAGATCAAGCTTGCAATCAAGATTCACTGTTGACACAATATTCCTATTGAAATCACAGAAAGCAAGTGATCATCATCATCATTATCATCATCACTAGACATTGTTTGAATGAAAGAAAAACTCACTGAAGAGTTGGAACAATGCCAGACGGATGCCTTGACAGATCCACAGGCTGTTGGGTTCCATCAAGAACCTGATCCGCCATGCCCTTTTATAACTTCTCCTCGATTCGTTTCAGATGATCCAGATCGATGATCAAAGATCAGAGATGGAAAAGATATTAAGTTTAATGGATTAAACAGTGTTATCTTAATGAAATTTAAAAGATTTCAATGATCATACATATATATATATTAACAAGATCGATCAGAAAAGAAAAGCGGGCAAAGTTTTGAAACGATATTCTTTTATAAAGGGAGATGATGATCCGATGTTGTTCTTATAAAGCCGGTTTAGAGAGAGAAAGAAAAAAGGCATGGTATATAAACGGTAAGAGCTGGTATTTATAGGAGATAACCGGTTAGGGTATACCGTAGCCGGTAGAAGGTTCTCTACATGGTTTTCCGTTTCTCATGCAATTTATAATATATATTTTCCTTTTTAACATATTTTTTTTAATTAAAAATATATATTATAAATTTCATTCAAATAATTAATTACAAATATATTGGGATGAAAACGAAACTAGAGGAGAGAGACGGTTATTGAATTCCAGCCGAAATTAAAATATGTTGTTAGATTATTCACAAGTTTATTTAATATTTATATATTCTTTTTATTATATTACACATTATATATATTATATATATTACCCATTATATTATATAATATATATTATATAATATATATTATATATTACACTTCTAAAGCTAATTGAATATATTTTAAAAATATCACAATTTATTTTGTAAATATAATATTTTGAATAATTATTTATGTTGTTTTTCATGAATCATGATCTCATCTTTATTTTAGTCTAGCTCTTAAATTATCACTTTTCATTACTTAATTTGTAATAATTGGAAAGTAATTTAATATTCACATATATATTAATTAAGTTTTTCCTTTTTCTCCTCAAAGTGACCTTATTATTATTATTATTATTATTATTATTATTATTATTATTATTATTATTATTATTATTATTATTATTATTATTATCGAAAGATGAAGGTGTGAATTAAAATAATTATAATTGCGAAATAGAGTTATTTTGAACTATATGTTCAAACTAAGGTTTGAATATTTCAATTTTTGAACTAGATGTTCAAATCAAGGTTTGAATATTTCGAATTGAACTTGAGTTTAAATTTATTTTAAATCGAAACAAATTTTATTAAAAATTTTAACTTTGAATCGATTTTAAATGTGTTTGAACTCGAATATCAATTTTTGTTGTATTGTTCATTTTGGCCTCGAAACAATATAGTTAAAATCTAGAATTTACTTTAAAATTATTAATAATTTATAAAATTAAAAATAAAAAATTTAATTGAAATTCTAGAATTTACTTTAAAAGTATTTATTGTATTTATTATTTATATATATAATTAAATATAAAATTAATTTAATACTAAAAGAAACTCCAATTATATTATTTCATTTTTTAAATAATTAATAAAAAATTAATTTGTAAATATAAATTATTTTAATCATATCAAAAACATATAATTTAGGACAAATTACTTGGATTGCTCTCTAATTACTCGGATTACTCACATTTAGCCCTTAAATTAATTTTTGTTTAAGTCCGTCAACTTTTTTTTGTTAAACATCTCTATTTAAGTTTAAAATATTATTTTTTATATTTATATATATAATTATTAAATAGTTTATATAATATATATATCTTTTATTATTAATTTTTATATTTATATAATTATTAAATTTATATATATATTATTTATTTTTATCTATAAATATCTATATTTATATCTATATAAAATAAAAGTTTAAAATAATTTATATATAATTTATCATTAATTTATATATAATATATATTTTAAAAAATAATTTGAATGTTAAAAATAATAGAATAGTTGTAAGGTCATCGTTACTTTTAACTCTCAAATTATTTATAAACTTTGTTTTATAGATTTAAAAATATATATAGATATGTGTAGATAAAAATAAATAATATATATATATATTATCTATATATATATAAAAAGATTTAATAATTATATAAATATAAAAATAAATAATAATAATATATATATATATGATTTAATAATTATATATAAATAAAAAAATAAGATTAAAGATAATATATAAAAAAAAAATATAATAGACTTAAACAGTTATATTAAACAAAAAGTTGACAGTAGAGCTAGCTATTGGTGATCTTTCTAAAAGTTAAAAAAGCGATTTGTTTTAAAATTTAATTTAAGAGTTAAAAGTGAGTGAACAGAATAATTAGAGGGCCGTCCAAGTAGTTTGTCCTATAATTTATTGCTAATAATAAATTTAATTATTTTATGAATTTACTTCAAAATTATTAATAATTTATAAATTCATAAAATCAAAATTTTAATTGAATTTCTACTTTTAAAAGTATTTATTATATATATATATATAATTAAATATAATAAATAAAGTTACACAAAAGGAAATCACAACTACAAATTAATTACATTAGTTCATTTATTTAAATAAGTAATAAAAATAAATTTGTAAATATAAATTATTTTTAATCTTATAACATAATAATTTATTACTAAATAAATTTAACTAGTTTATAAATTTAGCTTAAACCAAAATCACTAGGGACATCTATAAAATAGGCATAAACATTGTCCACAAAATAATATTCCCTCCATTGGATTCAAAACTTTACTAATTATTATTTTAGGCGTCCCACTCAAATCTTAACTTTCAAAAAAAAAAAAAAACATGGTCTCTATTTACTTATTACAACTATCCCCACATTTTACTTATATTACACCATATGTCACTCAATTAACACACACTAATCATACACAACTCTATTATCCCGCCCATCTATATCCTGTAATCCGCTCACTTAATTAAAATTCTCTAGATTCTTCAATTATGAAACCCTAATCCTATTCTCTACCACTTTCTTCTTTCGTCGATGTCTCTCTCTTCTCACAATAGTCGACCCTCCACCTCTTGCCTCTTAATCCGATTATGTTCTTCCCATTTTTCGATTCTCCGAATAAAAATGAGCCGGAATCGGTAGATTTTTTGAAAGATTTATGTGTCCCTGAATCGATGCCGGAGTGTGGCCGAATTCGACTTCAGAAGGGTTCGAAAGCCTATTTTCACTATCGACGGACTCTTTAGTGGCCGAAACGTTGCCGCTAGAGACCGGGAAGACAAAGAACGAGACGGCGATTGAAATGGATAGGAAAGTCGAGTTTTTGGCTATGCTTGTTATTCTCTACCCTCTTGCGATGACACTTTCTAAATTCCAACAGGTGCTATTGTTTTTGTTTTTATTTTTGGCGATGCAATAGATCTATGGTTACTTAAATTTGACTAAAATTGTACAAATTAAAACATATAGTCACCACATGTTGAAATGTTATGAGACTTAAGCTTCAAACACTCTATGTTGATCACTTTCTGATAGTTGGTCAAATTTTGTAAGTAAGGATATCACAATTTAACAAGACAATGTTAGACCTCACATAGTAGATAATGATCCAGAATTTAGACATGTTGCCAGTAGTGATGGGTTTAACATTCATCTTGAATTTCAACAACCAAATAGCCAAGACACTAACATTAATGATTTGGGATGGTTTAGAGTATTGCAATCATTGCAGGTTAAGACATCATCATATACATCATCATATACAGTTGGTGCATTGCTAAGGGAAGTGAAATCAAGCTTTGAGGATTTTTCACACACAACATTAAACTTTATTTTTCTAAGCCTACAAGGATGCATGATGGAAATACTCAAGGCAAAAGGGCATAATAACTAAAAGACTCCACATATGAAAAAAGAAGTTAAACTCAAGGCAAACACTTTACCACATGTTCTAGTAGTGAATAAGTACTTAGTGAAGGAGTGTATAGACTATTTGGTGGAATTAAATGAAGCTAATGGACGTGAGGAATTGATAACAGAGATGAATCAATTAGAAAGAGACTATTGAAGGTGGCATAGGTCAGTTTTTGTGTTGAATGTAAGAATAAGTCAATTTTTGTGTTGAATGAAAGAATATGTCAATTTTTGTTGATGAGAATAGGAATATTTAGGTTATTTTTTGTATGTTTACTACTATTAAACATCTCCACAGTAGGGAGTTTGTTTATGCAGTAAACATGGCCTAACTTTTAATGTAATTAAGTTTCCAACTATCAAAAAATAATCATCATAGAGTATTTAAAGCCTAAGTCTCCTAACATTTCAATATGTGGTGACTAAATATTTAATTTGTACAATTTCAATCAAATTTAAGTAACCATAGATCTATTAACATCGCCAAAAATAAAAATAAAAAACAATAACGCCTGCTGGAATTCAGGAAGTGTCATTGCAAGATGGCAGAGAATAGCAAGCATAGCCAAAACCCCGACTCTCCTCTCCATTTCAGCAGTCGTCTCATTCTTCATCTTCCCGGCCTCCGGCGACAACATTTCGACCACCAAGGAGTCCGTTAATGGTGAAAATAGACTTTCGAACCCTTCTTGAGTCGAATCCAGCATCAATTCAGGGACCCATGAATTCTTCGGAAAATCTACTAATTCCGACTCATTTCTATCCGGAGAATCGAAAAATAGGATGAACATAATCAGATAGAGAGACAAGAGGTGGAAGGTCGACTATTGTGAGAAGAGAGAGACAGCGGCAAGAGAAGAGAGTGACAACGGCAAGAGAAGAGAGAGACAAAGAGAGGTAGAGAATAGAATTAGAATTTCATAATGGAAAAATCTATAGAATTTTAATTGAGTGAGCAGGTTATAGGGTATAGATTGACAGGTTAATAGAGTTGTGTATGATTAGTGTGTATTAATTGAGTGACATATGGTATAATATCAACAAAAGTGGAGATAATTGTAATAAGTAGAGACCATGCTTTTCATTTTTGGAAAGATAAACTTTGAGTGAAACGCCCAAAATGGCAAAGTGTAAAATTTTGAATGGGATGGAAGGAGTATCTAATAACTATTGCCTTACTTGGATGAGTAGACATTAATTACATTTTTTTTTTTTAGTTTAAAAAAATAATAAGAGCCGCAATTATGACCATATTGTATACCTTAATTTTTTATTCATACTTTATATCTTACAAAAATAAAAATAAAAATTATATATAAAAAAATCTATACATTTACCTACCTTAATTTCAATACGGTATTAATATTATACCTTTCATAACTAAAAATTATATTAACTTAAATAAAAATAAATCAATTTAATATGATTACTACATTAACCTTACACAAAATTAAAAATTAAATATATTTATCATAAAATAAAATATTCTTTTTAAAATTTAAAATTCTTAAAAATTAATAAATGTTAAAAATTAAATTTAGTTAAAAAAAATTAAAATTAAAATTAACAAAAATAAATATAAATATAATTTTTAAGTTAAGCATAGAAAATTTTGTATTTGAGATTAACATATTTGACTCCGTTAAGTTTATATTTAAAAAATAAAAAATACTTTATAATGAAATAAAATTAATTTTATATCTTGTAAAATAAAATATCTAAAAATTGTATATATTAAATAATATATATAATATAATTATATTTTGATTTTCAAAAATAATATTTCTATAATTACATTAATATTAATTATATTTATTTCCTTATAAGTATTATATATATATATTTTAATTTATAAATATTATTTCGATATATTCCGATATACCTAAATTTTGAAAATTCCATACATTTACCTTATCAATAATTTTGGTATCAGTACCCTACCTTACTTTTTTTTCGATATATCGAAAAAATCGATATTTTCGATATACCTATAATATCGGTAATTTTTCTCACCCTACTCTTAACCAAACTCTTAACCAAGAATCTTTCACTTGAACTACATAACAAAAATATCTGTCTTCCTCGTTGGCATCCCAAAACCGAGTGACAGAATTCTGGATCACCAAAAGCAGCAGACAAAACTATATAACAATAGGGTAACAATTAATTGGCAGAAGGGATGATGATATAGATATGAAGAAAACCCAAGCTTCCATAGATATGTAGCAATGTGAATAATAAGCAGAACCACAAACCTCAACTTGCTCCAAGAAAAGAAATCAGTCTTCATCCATTCCAGCAGGCTGATCTCCTCTCTTTGGGCCACCCGCAGGTTTTGCCATAATAATCTGCAAAATCAAATCTCTTAATTATTATAGGAATTCAAATCACTAATGTATGCCTCAATCTTTTACGGAAAAATCATTCAATTCAGATAACATGAAGTGTACTTTTAAGCTAAAAAGGTAACTACTTATATCAATCTTTAACTTTGACCATGCACTAACGTAATAAGGTTTAGTGGGATAGAGAAAAGTGAAGCATTCTATCAAGGAAATACCCAATTGTATTCTAACTAACTATCCATTAGCAGTTCATCAGCATAACTCGAATCTTCCAACACTAATAAATGATTTAAAACCTTAAGTTTTTAAGTTCCCCCTCCAATCTCCATAGATGATGTGGTTTGGTACATGTAGGGTTGACAGACATGATCGCTTTCATAGGTAAGTTGGGATACAACTGATGCCCAGTTGGTTAATAAACTAAGGTGTCAATGTTATACTCTCATCTACTTTACAGTATGATCCTAAGATATGTTTCGTACAGGCTTCATTTGCAAACACCTATTCTATCAGATTTCTCACAAAAGGATGTGGATCCAGATGGGATCGCATTCATTCGGATCTGGATACATAAATGTATGTGTTTCCAATACTCCCATTTGGGAA
This sequence comes from Impatiens glandulifera, assembly GCF_907164915.1. NCBI lineage: Eukaryota > Viridiplantae > Streptophyta > Magnoliopsida > Ericales > Balsaminaceae > Impatiens > Impatiens glandulifera. The sequence goes on along the minus strand of NC_061865.1, from coordinate 18,146,114 downwards.
CACTTTCTGTTTATGGATCTGAATCCGGATGCAACTAAGAAACCGCTAAAATTTTTGAATGTGCCTAACTAAGTTTTGTTTCCAAACGTGTTCTCATCTATATACCCATCTAGATGAGATATCTAACCAAAAATGTGTTTCTATATGAAAACAACAACTCTAATACAAACTTTAACATTTCAAAATATATATTAGAAGGTCAAACTAGAGAAATAGGGATCAACCAAGAAGTTCACAAGTCAAATTATTGTCTAGGTCTTCCAAAAGTTTTAATCTTGGATTAGATGAAGTCCCATCTCCATTCTTATGTAGCTGTATTTGAAAGTTAATTATTTACACAAGTAAATCTGACAATCAAACCTCACAAACTAACAAGAAAAGACTGAGGAAATAAGGGCACAAACAACATAAGTAAAAGGAAGAATGGATGAATAGAACATTCATAAACTATTACCTGGTCTACTCGTAAAACAGTGCAAGCAGCATTTGCAGCATATTTTAGAGCAAATAACCTGCACAAAGATATGGAGCTTATCAGATAAACAGGCCAAAACTGTATCTCCAACTTGCTGGAACTGCAGTAATGTGCTAATAAATGCATTTAGTAATATTTTTTAAAATAATGTTTAAGCAATTATGCTATGCAACCTAAAATACATAATTTAAACCAACAATCCATCATTGTGTTGTTCGTCACAATATATCCAAGACTCTATTTTCACATGATTCAAAAAAAAATGAAATAAATAACCTACTTAGTCACATAAAGGTCCCAAATATTTGCTGTAGAGATGTCCTTGCATAAACCTTCCTCCAAGTCGATGCCCACTTTGGTATTCCCAGATGCATGTTCAGCGTACAAAGAGGAAATAATCTCCATAGCATTCAAACCAGCATTGTCAGCCAAAATTTTAGGCACCATCTCAAAACACTCCGCAAATTTTGAAATAGCATATTGGTCAAGTCTTCAAAACAAAAGATTGAAAAGAGAGAGACAGTGTCACTTTATTTATTTAATGGAAGATGATGGAGTAAAAAATAATTAGATTGTAGCTGGAAGTTACCCGGTCTCTTTGAATGAGAACTCCTTTAATCTTTTAGCTAATTCAATTTCTGTAGCCGCTGCTCCAGGTACCATACGGCTATTCTTGCACATTGCCTGACATGAACCATAGAGCAAAGTTCTTGTTATGCTCTTTCAACCAACAAATATGTTGTTTCATCCAGCTTGATGGAGAAATTGCATTAGTTTTTTCTTGAGAGAGATAGGATTAGTTAATAGAAAAAAATACATCTATGTCCAAGGCAATTTTCACTTTACTTGAAATACTTAGGGTTTGAATGTTGAATGCTGAATTTTATGTGTCAAATTTACTGTCTCGAAAATAAATGTTGAATAAACCAATGAAATTATATTGGAATTTTAAGTACTTATATGTATGTTGATTCAATAAAATGTGGAACTAATGTCGAGAAGGTAGTAATTTGATTAGTTTACATGGTTTGAAGTTGTCTGGTGTATGCTTACCAAATTAGGCTTTAATTTGAGGTTAATCTAAATAATGAAGTGTCAAATGAACTTAATTCAAATAAGAACTGATTATTTAGATTAAGGGATAAGTTGTGCTATCAAAAACTGACTTAGTTGATTTCCCTTTTTATTCTATTTTCCGTGCACTTATACTTTGTAAGTGTCATTTAGGATCTTTCTACTATTAAGCCAATGCCTTTTCACACACACACAAAAAAAACTAACATCAAGAATAGAACCAGCAAATGGTAATGTGAAAAACAACCTCCCCTGTTGCTCCCCACATGTGCAATTAAGTACATATTATAGAAAACTTACCTTGAATGTGTTGACACCGTCATCAATTGCTCTTTCCAGATCATCTAATATGCTATCAGTACTTCCACGCAAAACCACAGTTGAGACACAGTTTCCACCTTCTTCATTTCTCACTATGGTGACCTAAATAGCATAAATTTAAAGATATTTAGGTAAACATAAGAGGTCCTAATGATAAAATAAGGAAAAATATATATTAAGGCATTACCCTAGCTCCACCAATTTCCTCCACTGATACAGAATCCACATAACCAAGGTCATCAGGATTTGGCTGACCAAGCTTCAACTGTAAAAAATAATAAACATGACCAAACTGCTTTACAGGAGCACTATCACAAGAGAAAAAACTGAAGTCATGTGCTTACAAGAGCAACAGAACCAGTAGTTCTGCAAAACCGTCTTAGTTCAAATTTGGAGCTGATTTTCAGTACCATAAGTCTGTTGGCAGATCATAAGAAAGAAAAAGTATTAAAGCAATCGCTAAAATAAATATAAGGACAGAATGAAGTTCATGCAAATGGTCTGGTCCATTTCAACTGCAAATTAGTAGTGCAAGAGATATTCTATCTATTGAAATTTAAAAGGTTGGCAATCAAATGTTGCAGCAGGCTGATAACGAAGAAACTCCAATAAAACATAAAAAAAAAAGAGTACGGATTGACTAGTATACTTGTAACGCTCACAGAAGTGAAGTGCCATCTCACCAACGGCCGATCCACTAACAATAACCTTGGCACCTGACTCAGCAACTCCTTTGATTAGATCCTCCACTTTAGCTTCTTCAGTTTTTGCATAATTTTCTAGCTGAGAATATAACATTAAAAGGAGCTTGATATCACAAACAATAATAAAACTTCTTAAATATTAGTAACTTTTTCAAGTTAAAATCAGAAGGAAAGATGATAATACTATAATACCAAGCAACACAGGTTCACATTTCTTATCATGGTAAAAAACAATTATTGCAGATTCTTATATGTAAGAGTCTCCGTAGCACTTGGTAAGTCAAATTGCAACAAATAAACATCCAAAAGAACAGGGCAAAATCAGAAAATTACAGAAGAAGTTAGCTCAGTACCTGCTCTGCACTATGAATAAGGACCGTTCCCTTGGTTTCTGTTGCCAATGTATCAACCCCACCAACAAAAACAGCAACCTGCAATAAGAATATATCAATGACAAATGTGCTATTAAAATATTCTGCTTTTATTCAAATGTCCTATATGTATTCACTAAACATGCTTACTCATGAAAGAAAACAAATTAGATTAAACTTAAACTACAAAATAAAAGAGAAATAATACATAAATACTGTTTTGATGCAACTACTAATGAGCTTGATGAACATTCCCTTACCAATAAATTTGAACTACAAAAGTGTACTAAAATGCCTTACTCGTTTTGGCTAGCAGTGTTCAGCTTTCTACAATTGAGCTAGTAAGTAATATGAATATGCAAAAAAATGTAAGCGAGCTATAAAAAATGAAAGACTTTATTAAGTGCACAGAAATAACTAAATAATGTTTGCTATACGTGCAAGGTGATGACAAAGAATTTTAAAAAATTGGGGGATGCAAGCTACTTCCATAATAACTTATAGCAATAGTTACAAAACAAATTTTTACCTTTGCTTTTTCCACTCTCTTTATAGTCCCAACAGCATCGTTCTTCAAAACCATACCGCGAACTATAGTCGAATTGTTCAAACCTCCACCCGAGAGTTTTGCCACTCTGACATTATCCACGTTAAAGTTGGCAGGATTTTGGGGGCAGACTTGTATGCATGCCTAAAAGAAAAGTATCTCAACCATAAAGATTTTAAAAATATTCAAGTCACAAATGAAACAAAATCTGGGTCATAACTTACATCAGCAGCTAAAGAACATAGTACTTCCTCTAGTCCAAATTGCTTACTTGCAACAGCAGCTTTCATTCTTCTAATAACTTCGTCCTTATTCCTTACGTCCATCACTTCAGATCCTTCCTCAACGAGATCATCCAAGATTTCAACTGTCTGAAAACACGGACAAAGATTATTACATGTAATAAGCAGCAAAAGAGCCTCTGATTGCAATCATAAAAAATAACCAGACCTTATTAATCGCTTTTGTATACCCAGTGATGATCTCACTTGGATGCAATCCCATCCGAATAAGTTCTTCTGCACCATGAAGCAGCTCCCCCGCAAAAGAAACAGTAAGGTTTGCACCATCTCCAATTTCCTCTTGTTGAGACTTACCTGCTAAAACTAAAATCTTGGCAGCAGGATGCTGAACCTCAAGCTCATTGACAATGGTAGCCGCATCATTTGTCACAAAAAGCTTGTCTAAATGGTTGATAACCATCTTGTTCATGCCTGATCAAGCCAAATGGTAAATGCTTAATGATAATTACAGAGCTAAATTAACACGTTTTATGTATTTCGGCAAAACTTGATAAAAGAAAGAGTGGAGACCCAAAAAAATAAAAGTGAAAATACAAACCATTCGGGCCGAGTGAAGTTCTAGTGATGGTGGAAAGCTGATTGCAGGCATCGATATTCTTGATAACCGCTTCATCTAGTCCAGAGAGGATCTTGTGCCCTTCCTTGAGCATTGACTGAACTCCATAAGGCTGCATGGGGTACCCCATTTCCTTGCCCCTTCTATATCAATGGAGATACAGAACTAGGAGAAACCCTCGTCAAGTAAAAATCACAGCTTTCTTGAAAGCGAGGTAAACTTGAACAAAAACCCTAGCTTCTTAAACCCTCTTCTTTCTTTTTAAACAACCTAAGCTTTTATATGTCAATTTCAAATTTTCAATCCCCTTTTTTAGAGGAAATTTGAGGAAATGACCCATACCTTCCATTTCGAGATTCAGAGCATCAGAGGAATAACCGATTGTGTAGGAGAAATTTGACGAAATAATCCTCTTAAGAGGGTTATTTCCAAACTTAACATAGGATAAATAATTTTTTTAAATTTAACATTTTGCCTATGGAAAAATACCATTTTACCCTCAAATTAAAAAAATAAAAATTTTTAAGTTTCTTCCCTCCCTCTCTTCTTCTCTTTTCATATTTTCAAACGCTCCCTTTCCAAACTGCTTCTTCATCTTCCCCCGAAACCCCTCTCCCCCGACGACGATTCAAGCCCCCGATCCAAGCCCCGATGACTATCCGGCCCCCGACGACTATTCGTCCGCGACGACGGAAAAAAGCAGGCAAATATGTGAGTTTTTCCCGTTTTCTGTTGTTTACCTTTCATGCATGCTGAATCGTTTCGGTTTAGGAAGAATGGATTAGAGTTTTAGTGTTTAGGTTTATGTTTAGGTTTATGGGCTGACTAAATCGTTTTGGGTTTAAAATGAATCTGTCGAAGGCGTTGCAGGCGACGATGCATTTGTCGCAGACGAATGCGCATCTGTCGCAGACGAATGCGCATCTGTCGCAGACGAATGCGCATCTGTCGCAGGCGACAGATGCATCGTCGTCTGCAACGCCTTCGACAGATGCATTTTAAACCCAAAACGATTCAGTCAAAGTCATATCTCAATCACTAAATCTAGAACAAGTCTATATCTCTTATCTTAGACTAATATAGAATCAATTGAAGATAATAATAAGAAATTTACTGGTGAAGTGAAGATATTGCAAGTTGAACTTCATCTCTTGTTGGAACAGAAACAAGAATTGAATCATCAAAATACCCACGTGCTCTTTCGTCTTCAATTCAATCAATATACTCCCAATCGAAGTCATCACTGTAAGTCGGAGAAGCATGCCAGTTGGGTAAGGTTGAAGTAGCAGAAATCGGGATATTGAAGGAAGTAAGAGATGAAGAAGAACTGGGTGAGGTAAGAGAAAGAATGTTTGAAGCGGTGGTGGGTCTGTAAGTGGGTCTGTTAGCAAAAGTATTGGCTGGGCTCGAATAGTCGTCGGGGCTTGGATCGGGAGCTTGGATCGTCGTCGGGGGAGAGGAGAATAAGAAGAAGAGTGGAGTTTCGGGGGAAGAAGAGTGGGGCTTGGCCGTTTATGAAATATGAAAAGAGGAGAGGGAGAAGAAACTGAAAATTTTTTATTTTTGTAATTTGAGGGCAAAAGAGTCTTTTTCTATAGACAAAAGGTTAAATTTGAAAATATTATTTGGCCTATGTTAAATTTGGAAATAACCCTATTATGAGGGTTATTTCGTCAAATTTCTCATTGTGTGAGTGCATAATTTAAATAGCGCTGGTGACCTTTTTATTTTAATGACAATTGTACCCTTGCGTAACGCAACTGGAACATTTTTTTCGTCTCGCGATTGCGTGACGCAACTGGGGTTGTGTGACCTAGCTTGTCAAAATCGAGAGTTTACTTAAAATCGTTGGCTAGTTGTAAACTAAAGTTTACGTAAAATCGTAAGAGTTTAAATTGAAAAAATAATAGTTATATATTATTATTATTTATATATATAATTAAGTATTTAATACTTAGATAATTTTAAAATTTTATATATTTAAATATAAAATTAATTAAAAAATAATAATAAGTAAATAACACTATAAAAAATTATAGTTATAAAATTAATTATATTAATTAATTTATTTGAATAAATAATAACTTTATTTTTAATTTTTAAATATAAAACTATTTTTTAAACGTAAAATCGTATGAAATCGTAAAATCGAAATTATTTATAAACTTGTAAAATCTTATTATTATAAATTTAAAATCGTAAGAGTTTACATATTTAAGAGTTTACTTAAAATCAGACTCGTTAACCTTCCATGAAATCGTAAAATTTTAAGAGTTAACTCGAGATTTTAACAGCCTTGTGCGTGACGTAACTGGGGCATTTTCGTCCAAAAATATTCATAATTAAAATTTTTTGAAAAAAAAAATTTTTGCGTCACGCAACTGGGGCATTTTCGTCCAAAAAACAGTAGAAGAGGTCACCAACGCTTTTTTTTATCCTCTGCACTTTCCGCATTTCACCCATTTTTGAGGGTCATCTCCTCAAATTTCCCTTTTGAGACCGAACCGGACTAATGAACCGTTTTTTTTTTTAAATAGTCGAAATATCATAGTGGGCTCGCTAATTGCAATTTGAGACTTTTTTCTTTTTTAATCTCGTAATTTGGGTTTTTATTTGAGGTTAATTGTAATTTGGGACTCTTTATTGGGATTAATTTCAATATGAAATCTTTTCTTTCGAGTCTTACAATTTGGACTTTGTGTCATTGTTAGGTTGGTACAAAATGAAGTTTTGCCCTAAATAAATGGACGTCTCGTCAACCAAATGTATTACGTGGCTTTTATAATTAAAAAACTTAATAGTGACACATTGTTCTAAATATCCAACTTTATTTCATTGCTAACTGAAGAAGAGGAGAGTTAGAGTAGGATGAGGGAAGTCGAGTGTCGCAAGATAAGGGGTAGGGGAGTCAAATTAGGATGAAAGGATGGAGTCAGGGATGAAGTTTAATTTGAGTTGGGATGAATATAGGTATTTTTTTCGATTTTTGTTTTTAGTAAATTAAAATTTATTTTTAAAAAATAGGTGATATTTAGAAGTATATGTCGTTATTAATTTTTTAACTATAAAGCCATGTAATACATTTTTTTAACACACGTCCATCCCCAAATTGTGAAATTTGAAAGAAGAGTTCTCAAATTGCAATTACCCTCAATAAGGAGTTTCAAATTGTGAGATTCAAAAAAAAATATTCTAAATTACAATTGACCCCAAGAAAGAGCTTCAATTGTGAAATTCTAAAAAAGAGATGCCAAATTGTAATTGATTACAATAATAAATTCTAATTTGTTATTTTGAAAAATAAATAAATAAAAGATTAAACAAAGGACAATTTATTATATTAATTACTAAAATAAGATTATTATGTATTTTTATTTAATTTTGAAATACATTAAATTTCAATAGATGATAAAAAAATGTATTGAGCTTAAGCTAATTATAGTATTTATATAGATTTGTCTCTAATTAAAAAAACTCTTTAAATATGAAAACCAATCCATACAGATCTCTAAAATTTCAAACATTAGTATTATGAATTATTTTTTAAATTTTGTAGTCAAATATTAATTAAATTGTTTTGATTGAATTCCTTTGAAATATTCAATATTTCTATCACAATTTTAAGACAATTCAAAGGTAATATTCCCCAAAATATACATATTATAAAATGTTGTCGTTGGTTTATTAAATTTAAAATCGTCGATTTAATCGGTTCAAAATACAATTTGATTGGTTTGAATGACGTGATTATCAAATTCTAACATATCTCCAATTCATACCCAAATTGTTACAAGTTAATAAAAAATATGTTATCCACAAATTATACTGTAAAGATTCATCGACAAAATACATTTTTCAATTATGAATTCTCAATAACTGCAGTAAAGAAGCTTGTCTACAAAATATAAGAATAAATTAAAGTAATCATAAAATTGATGTATACAAAAATATATAAGAAAGTCTCATAATTTTATTATCCTCAAACAACAAATTATTTTCCAACAAAAATCAATTAACTTTGATTCATAATTTTTAACATATTCTAGTAGCATAGAAAACATATGATGATATATATCTTGTATCACTAATTTCTTTTTAATAAAAAGAAAATTAGGTAAACATTTTTTTTTCATATTCTATAATAAAACAATTAGTAAAATAGAAAGAAGAACATTATATAAGATTTGGAATATAAATATAAAGAAGATCATAATATATATATATATATATAAGATTTAGCTATTGAATATTGATTGGCTTAATCAAACTTTTTTCTTAATTTATTATTAAGTAAATAAAGAATGTGCATATATTAAATTCTTAACATCTAATATTAATTAGTTTACTAGTTGGCTTAGTTAAGAATAATCAAATTAATTTAGAAAGTGGAAATGGTTACCTAGATTATAATCTAAAAGTGGTGGAACTAAACTCTTAAGATTTTTTTTAGCTTAATTAGATTTGATGACCTAATAATCAAAATATATGTCTTTTGAACTAAACTCCAAATATGAATGTACAAATATGAATGTATGTTACCTTTAGTCTTTACTATTCTCCATTTGATCTTAATGAGATATTTTTACATAGAGTAGAGGTTAAGATTGTAATATTATAACGATGATGATGATGATAAAAAATTATTTTTGACTAACAAACTCGTAAGAAAACTAGAGAAAGAAAGATTTAATTAATTAGTGAATCAATAAATGATAATAAAATTGTGTGACTTGCAGATTTGCAAACTTGCAAACGACTGCAGCACCGGTATTGAGTTCTCATTTTATTTTATATAATATATTAATATACTAAAAAAAATGTGATATAACAATGACGTTTTATATAGAAAAAGTGTATATGGTTGAGGTGTTCCTTACCATTGCGGGCGGGTTCTTAAATTCCGGGTAAATGGATCAGGGTTTTCTGTTATGAAAAATAGGTTAGAGTATAAATACTTTTTTGGGTATTTTTCTCATAACACGGTAAGGTTGAGAGAGAGTGTATTACAGATCTAGGGTTTTCTGGTTTCCTTCTTCTTCTTGTTCTTTGGCTGATCCAGAGAGAAATATTGGGGGAGTTTTTAATTGAGGAGTAGTCCAATCATTCATAGTGTAATCACTTCTTTCATTTGAGAGCAGGGCATGTAAGTTTCTACTATTGACATTTCATTGATTTAAGAAACTTATCCCTCCCGTGGATTTAAGTCGATTTTGACCGAACCACGTATATTGCGTTGTTATTGCTTTGTGTTATTTCATTTCTTGGTAATATGTTTGTCGTGATAGACGATTTGGAAACCGATTTATTACAGGTTTGATTTCTAAGAAGATCCGTAATTTTGCTGTTGCAAAACCCAACATATATTTGGTTCAGTTCGGTAAACCGACAGTTTATTATAGCACAAATTGATTAATCGAACCGTGTCGATTCAGAACTCAGATTGAACGGTTCGATTTTGGATGGTCGAACAATTTGGTTTATTTTCTTACCTTTTAACTCTTTTATTTAAATATATATAAGTTTGTCTCTTTAATAATGAAATTAATATATTTTTTAACTTCAAAGTTTAACCTAGAGTGGAGTTGATTTAATGTAATTTTTCTATAAAAAAAATATTGAACTTTTTTTTTATTTATTTTTTGTAAGAAATTAATTTTAATATAATAATTAAAAGTTATATATTAAAAATTAATTAATAAAAATTAAATATGTTATTCTTTTCTCTCTCTCAAAAACAAAATATAAAAAAGTTGAAAATTAAATATTTTTTTTCATTTTTAATGGTTTTTCAAACATTGAGAGAGAGTTTTGTTTTTTTTAAACCACTTAAATCTGAGTGGTTGTTTTGTTTAGTCGAATTAGATTTTTCGTCTCGAATTTTTGTAATTCGTTTCAATCTTTAGTAGTTATTTATTGGTTATACATTTGTGTTGCTGATCATTTCTCGAATTCGTGTTCATATTTTTTCTTTCCAATAAAGAAGAGTGTTATCGGATTTTGAGTTATTTTTATTTTTCTAATAAAAAGTTTTTAAAATTTATTTTTAATCCCTTTTACAAATATTCAATAATAATTAATATGAGTTTCTCGCTATTTTAGTCATATTTATAAATAATTAATTATTATTTAGAAAAAAAGATTTGACCTTCTTTATCAATCCTTCAGCGTAGACAAATTTAACTTTAGTTAAGCATTTTAGAATTAAATTTCTTAATTATTTTGTACAAACCACTTAATTGTTTTTACAAAGGAATATTAACTTATATTTATTTTCTACTTAAAAACCTTTTACATTAAATTGATTCATAATTAATTTTTTTATATATAGTTAATCATCTAATTAGTATTTACATCTAAATTTTTAATAAAATATATTAAATTCTTTACACGTGAAATTATAAAATTTTAAATATTCATAAATTATTTTTATTAAATGACAATAATTTATTGATAAATAATAATGTTTAGGCAGTTATATTCTAATTTTATTTATTAAAAAAATAGTTTATTAACTTTATTTTAAATGTATAATGATTTATCTTCTATTTATGTTATTTTTATAACTTATTTAATTAATTTATATAGTTTTTTAACTTTTTTTTTAAATTAAGTTTTTGTTTCAAAATAAAAATTTAACGCCTTTTTTTAGAATGATTAATTAACTTTTTTTTTTACTTAATAATAATATTAAAATATTTTAAAATTAATAAATATTCAAAATTTCAAAACTAAAATATTAATAAATTATTAAAACAATAAACTCTTAATAATGATAAGGTATTTTGAATATAAAAAAAAATCAAATTAAATAATAATGATAAAAAATTCAAATAAAAAAAATTAAGACAAATCACCCTCTTAAATTTTAAAATTATTATTATAAAAAGTAAAATTAAAAATTTGTTAGGAATGAATAATACAAGAAACAAGAGAGAAGTAAGGGAGAGATTCTTATTGCTTATTAAATCGAACACATTATAACATACTATACATGTCCTATTTACAGGACTATAATCAAAGTGTAATAAATGTAGAATACAAAATGAAAGGTCTTTATTAATTATGAAATATGAAAGATCAAAGGTCATACATAATGGCATCCATTTATTATTATATTTATAATATTTTCAAGATGCCATTTGCATGCTGCCTCATTACAAACTTTACCAGGAAAACCCAATGGGAAAAACCATGGTGAAGAGAAAAAGAGTGCAGAACATATGCTTAGTGGGATTATACTCCCCTCTTTGTAACATCACTTTATAATTTTATACACTAGCTTTTCAAATGACGTAGTAGGCAATGCCTTGTAAATATATTTGCTAGATTATCTGATAAACGAATTTGATGAACATCAATATCACCTTTCTTCTAGAGATCATGAGTGAAAAAGAATTTTGGTGATATGTGTTTCGTTCTATCGCCTTTAATATATCATTCCTTTAATTGTGCAATACAAGCATCATTATCCTCCTATAAAATTGTTGAAGAATTCTTATTTACTAATAAACCACATGATTCGCGAATGTGATGCATAATTGATCTCAACCACACACATTCTCGACTTGCTTCATGAATAGATATGATCTCTGAATGATTTGTATATGTAGCGATAATTGTTTGTTTCATAGGTCTCCATGATATAATTGTACCACCATATGTGAATACGTAATCCGTTTGAGACCTACCATTATAAGGATCAAATAAATATCCTACATCTGCGAACCCAATCAATTCAGCTTCACATACATATGGATAATATAATCCCATGTCTATAGTTCCTTGAAGGTACCGAAAAATATGTTTAACTCCATTTCAATGTCTCTTTGTCGATGAAGAACTATATCTCGCTAGTAAATTTACTACAAATTATATATCGGGTCTAGTATGACTAACTAGATACATTAACGCTCCAATAGCACTAAGATATGGTACTTTATAACTAATTAATTATTCATCACTCATACAAAGTTGAAATGGATCTTTATTTACATCAAGCGATCTCATGATCATTGGACTACTCAAAGGATGTGCTTTATCCATAATTTTTTTTTGTATACTTTTGATGTATAAACAGATTGATGGACAAAAATTATATTCTATAAATGATCAAGTTGTAAGCCAATACATAACTTTGTTTTTATGAGATCTTTAATCTCAAATTCCTTCTTGAGATAATCAATTTTTTTAGATATTTCATCTGTTGTTCCAATAATATTCAGATTGTCCACATAAATTGCAATTATTACAAATTGTGATCCAAATCTCTTGATAAACACACATAAACATATTGGATCATTTTGAAATCTATTTTTTAACAAATATTTACTAAGACATTTATACCACATACGTCTAGATTGTTTCAATCCATATAGAGATCTGCATAATTTAACCGAGTAAAGGTCTCGACGATCTGAACTACATGCTTCAAGCATTTTAAATCCTTCAAGGAGTTTCATTTATATGTTGTTCTCAAGGGAGTCATATAAATATGCCGTAACAATATCCATTAATCTCATCTGCAACTTCTCGTGTATTGATAAACTTATCAAATATCTAAATATTGTTGCATCCACCACAGGAGAATATGTCTCCTCATAATCAATACCAGGTCTTTGCGAGAATCCCTGGGCTACAAGTCGTGCCTTATATCTGACAATTTTATTTTTCTCATTTCTTTTTCTTATAAATATCCATTTATAACCGATCAATTTAATACCTTCAGAGTTACGAACGACATGTCCAAAAACTTTATGTTTTGTGAGCGATTTTAATTCAGCTTCAATCGCATCTTTCCATTTTGACCAATCATTTCTCCGTCTGCATTCTTTTACTTTGGTTCAAGATCATCATCTTCATTAACAATATCGAATGCTATAACATATGAAAAAATTTCATCGATGTCAATTTATCTCAATTCCACTTTTTTCAGTCAAAACATAATTTATAGAGATCTCTTCATTTTCAGGTATTGTGATTCCTCCGGAATCATTTTTTCGATAACTAGGGTACTCTTTTAGAATAATTGTTTCCTCAATTTGAGCTTCTTTTATTTTTCGAGAACTTTTATCTTTAGAACCGACTGGTCTACCATGCTTCACTTGCATTTTAGGCTCGTTAGCAGTAATGTGTTGTCCTTTAAGGACATCAATCCTAATTGGAGCATTTGCAGCTGGAATATAGGACTTTGTAACTTTCTTAGGGTCAGTAAAAGCATTTGACAATTGATTTGCTAAATTTTACAAGTTCAGATTGCTTTGTACGAGGATCATAATGAGCTAATGATAACTCACGCCAGATTATTTCCTTTTCCAACTTCTTATTTCCCCTTTAATGTTGGAAATATCATTTCATCAAAATGACAATCGACAAATTGTGTCATGAATAAATTACAATTCAATGAGTCAAGATATGTAATTATATATGGTGATTCATATCCAACATATATCCTCAATCTCCTTTGAGGTCCCATCTTTGTGCGTTGTGGACCTGTGGTGAAGCAATTGACACGTATACTGCACATCTAAAAATTCTTAGATGGGAAATATTTGGTTCCTGACCATAAATCATTCTTAAAGGGGAGACCTCATTATAATTTGTGGGTCTGATACTTGCCGCATGTAAAATAGCATGTCCCCAATCTTGTATTGGAAGTTTCGTTTTCATAAGCAATGATCTTGCAATTAATTGAAGACGTTTTATCAATGACTCTGCAAGGCTATTTTGTGTGTGAAGATATTCTACTGAATGTTCAATACTTATCCCAATTGACATACAATTATTATTAAAAGCTTGGGAGATGAATTCTCTAGAATTATCAAGACGAATAGATTTAATTAAATAGTATGGAAAGTGAGCTCGTAATTTGATCATTTGAGCAAACAATCTTGCAAATGCTTGATTACGAGTTGATAATAAACACATATGTGACCATCTTGTTAATGCGTCAATTAATAACATAAAATATCTGAATGGACCACATGGTGGGTGGATAGGCCCACATATATCATCTTGTATTCTTTCAAGAAAATTTAAGGGTTCAACCCTGATTTTAGATGATGATGGGAGTGAAAAAAGTTTCTTAGTATATAAAAGAAACTATATTCATAATTAGAATAGAATCTCACATCGGAAGATGATAGGAGTTGGGGAAGTTTTTTAGTGTATAAAAGAAACTCTCCCCTCTTTGATTTATTGCACCCAATATTTTTATCTCTTCTTCTTATTTATTGATAGCCTTAGTGCTCGGAAACGTATGCAACATTTTGACCGAACTCCGTTATTAAATTTTGTTAGTGTGTTCTTTCGTTTGTTTTCTTCTTGTGTTTCTGTCAGAGTTTTTCCCAACAAGTGGTATCAGAGCCGAAGGTTCGTCCTTGGCATGGCGGTTGAGTCTTCAAAAGGGACGTCAACTCCTTCGTCATCCTAGACGAGCACACCAATGTCAAATTTGAAGTTTGTGGTGAAAATCTTTGATGGAACTAGGCATTTCGGCATGTGGCAATGTGAGGTTCTAGATTGTCTTTTCAGCAGGGTCTAGATGTTGCTATTGAGGTCGAAAAGCCATATGATATAGAAGAAAAAGAATGGAGTGTCATGAATCGGTTAGCGTGCGGAACAATTCGATCGTGCATGTCTAGAGAACAGAAGTATGTTGTGAAGAACGAAACTTCTGCATAAAAACTGTGACAAACATTGGAGGACAAATTTCTGAAGAAGAGTGGTCAGAATAAGCTCCTTATAAAGAAACGGTTGTTCCGGTTTGATTACCAATCAAGTACTACTATGAATGAACATATTACTAAGTTTAATCAATTAGTAGCAGATCTGTTAAACCTTGATGTTAAGTTTGAGGATGAAGATCTTGCTTTGATGTTGTTATCGTCCCTTCCTGATGAATTTGAACACTTAAAAACAATGTTACTTCATGGGAAGGGAAATGTTTTTCTTGATGCTGTAAGTTCTTCTTTATATAGTCATGAATTAAGAAAGCAGGACAAAAGGAAAAACAAATAGGTACAGCAGATGAAGCATTGTTGGTTAGGGGCTATCAGCAAAACAAATCAAAAGGGAAAGGAAGAAGATCTGAAAGTAGAGTTGCCAAAGATGAATGTGCTTTCTATCGTGAGAAAGGACATTGGAAGATTAACTGCCCAAAGTTGAAGAAGAAAGAGAAAGATTCTGAAGATGCAAATGTTGTAGAAAACAAAGGTGATGCAAATTCAGAATACTTTTTATCAATGTCACACACAACATCACATTCTGAGGCGTGGATATTGGACTTAGCATGCACTTATCATATGACACCAGTTCGAAAGTGGTTTTTGACTTTAAGGAGTTAGATGATGGAGTTGTTTACATGGGAGATTTTAGTACATGTAAAATAAAAAAGATATGTTCAATCAAGCTGAGAAATGATGACAGATCCACCAGAATTATCAGAGATGTTCGGTACATACCGAACATGAAAAAAATCTCATTTCTTTGGGGGCCTTGGAGTCAAAAGGCTTTCATGTGAAATTGGAAAATGGAATTCTTAAAGTAATTTCTGAAGCGCTATTGATGTTGAAAGTTGTCAGGAAAAGTAATAATTTATATTACTATCAAGGTAGTATAGTTAATGGGACAACAAATGTATCAACTTCCGGGAGCAGTAAGGAATTAGAGGCAACAAAGCTATGGCATATGCTATTGGGGCATGCTGGTGAGAAATCTATGCAAACTCTTGTCAAACAAGGATTGTTGAAAGGTACAAAAGTTTGTAAATTAGATTTTATGAACATTGTATTATGGGAAAACAAAGGCGAGTACAATGTCCTCATATATTACCGAGGTTGGTAGATTGTGATTAGCAAGAACAAAACCGAAAGCGCTTATAAGGAAATGTCGATTTTATTGAAAACCGATTTCAATAAAATATCGGGCGCGCTTGTTATATAACCGAAGTTATATAATACCAAAATATAAAATCGGACACGTGTTTTGTAAAAATACCGATTTGCAAAATACCGGATGTGTGCCTTGATATAAAACCGATGTGTGAAAAATGTTGACTCCGCCTTATGATAAAACCAAAATGCAAACTACAGGCTCTACTTTAATAAAGTACTGACTTTACATACTACTAGTTACGCTTCGTAGAATACCGATTTGCAAACTATCGGCTACGCCTCACAAAATGTCGATCCAATAAACTACTGGCTACGCTACTCTTCACAAACTACCGATCTTGTAAAATGTCGATTTGCATATAATACCGAACTGAGATAAAATACTGGTTACGTGTTCATAAAATGCCGATTTTACAAACTACAAGTTACACTTTGCAAAATGTCGATCTTCATAAACTTTCGGCTTGTGGAAAATACCGAAGTCCCTTTTTGTATAATACCGAACTTTGATCATATATCGATTTAATAAAATGTCGGGCATCTTTCCGGTTTTCTTTGATCTACACAAGATTAGATTAAGTGATTTAGTTCTTTATTTAATAGTTAATTAATTCTTATACTTAATTAACTATTTTTACTTAACAGTGAGTCAAAGTGAGTGTAAAGAGTTTGATAATGTTGGAAATGGTTGATTTGATCAAAGTAAAAATAATGTCACGAGATGAGAGGTCGATTGTGTTATGAGATAAAGGTCAACTCGGGATTAGTGGGCCAAAGTGAGGGTAAAAGAGTTTGATAATATTGGAGATTGTTGATTTGATCAAAGTGAAAGTGTAAAGTCACGAGATGAAAGATTGATTGAGACTGATGGATAAAATATAGAATGAGTTGATTGGTTAGTCGAAAATGAGGATACGAAAGTCAGGTGGTATATTTTGCCAATTTAAATACATACCAAGTCCGAATATTTGTATTAATATATGCTACAACTAAGTTGAGTTGATAATTATTACTTCATAGAAAACTTCATATTTCAATAAGCGGGTATTGAATCTTGATGCCTTATATGTCGAGGATGCCACAGTGTGTTTAGGCGAAGAGGTCGGCCATGAGGTTGGATCCGAGGTCATTCCACCGTTATATTCGACTCATCATTCTCATAAGTGTCTCGCCTCATATATGGGTCATGTTAATGTTATGGAGTATTTGTCTGAGATGCACATGGTTGAGGCAAATATCGAGAATTTTTTTCCTCTTGTACACGTGTCTAAGACTATTAACCATGGTTCTCTCGTAGTTCCCTCAGATTTACATCTGGTCTCATACCATGTTAGAGGGCACTCGGTCTCATATCCAACCTCAGATTTAATTGATAAATTGGAGAATTTTGAAAGGGTTGAGGATGATATTTAGTCCCCCTTTTCTAGTACGTCTAATGTCACCACAAGCAAATTACTTTATCCTATTGGCGAGCCGACTAAGGTCATTCATGAAGTTTCTGAGGAAGAATTCGTTGAGTTTGATCCTGAGTATGATGTTGAGGAGGAGGTTTGCATAGAGTTCTCGACTCATAATATTATTTTGAATGAGAATAGATCTCCGGTGCAAGAAGTTTTGAGGTGTGAGAATGAGGTTTGGCTGGTGATTCGTGAGATTCCCCCACTTCCATATTGTTATCTTCGTAGTGAAATGAAGAAAATTATTTTGCCTAATGGTAATATTATTGATGGGAAACGTGTTTCAAATCCTAATAGGGCGTATTCTAATTAATTTATCTTAATGAATGGAAAAATTGTGGCGTGGAATGTTTGTGGGATTAACAATAATGAAAAGCGCTAAATGATAAAGTCTTTGGTTGACACTTTGAACTGTGGTATTTATTGTTATAGTGAGACTAAGATGCAACATATGAATCAATGGATTAATCGTGACCTATGTAATTGGAGATTTTGTGGTTGGGAGGCTCTTAATTCTATTGGGGCAACAGGTGGGATTTTGGTAACTTGGAATGAAGATTTATTTGAGAAAATTGACATTAATATAGGTCTATTTTCTGTTAGTATTCAGTTTCGTAACCGTGGGGACAATTTTCGTTGGGTGTTTTCTACGGTGTACGAACCTATGCTTTCTAACCTTAAGTTTAATTTTTTCAATGAGCTTGTGAAGGTGACAAATATTTGGGATCTACCTATTATTTTTGCGGGGGATATGAATGAAGTTAGGGTTCCTACCGAGAAAAAAGGGGCACGAAGACTCACAAGGCATATGCGTGAGTTTTCTAAGACAATCGAAAATTTGGAGCTCATTGATTTGCCTTTGGAAGGAGGGCAATTCACATTTAGAAGAGGTAACGGACATGGTGGGAATGTGCAATCCCGTATTGATAGATTTCTTGTGAGTAACTCGATTTTTTGTGGTGTATCTAATGTATTTCAAAAAGTCTTACTGTGGAGTTGTTTTGATCATCGTCCTATCCTCATTGAGTGGAGAGAAGTGGTTCCAACTAATCGACCTTTTAGATTCGAGAACAAGTGGTTGACTAGAGATGATTTATCTCGAAGGTGGAAGGTTGGTGGGCGAGGGAGATCGTGTTTGGTTCCCCATCATCTAGACTATTTATTAAGCTTAAAAATCTATGAAAGATGTTAATGAGTTGGTTTGAGGGGGATCGTGCATTGTTTCGCTCAAATATTGATATTTTAAGTCGTGAAATTTTATCAATTGATGGTGTAGAGGAAGTTCGTGATCTCTAGTACGGAAATTTCTACACTAATTCATCTAGTGAGCGAGTTGCTTGAACTATGTAAAGAGGAGGAAATTGGGGGTGAGACAACATAGTAGAGCGATTTAGTTGCGGGAAGGTGATAAAAACACTAAGTATTTCCATTGCATCTTTAAAGCACAAGCGAGAAATAATGTTGTTAACTCGATATTAGTTGTTGGCGTCGTGCATGAGAACGAACCAAGTATATCTAATATTATTATTCAATTTTACAAAGATTTGTTTCAAGAACCATTTCGGGTTAGACCAAAGCTGAATAACATTAGTTTTGCATCTATAAATGTATGTGAGAAATGCATGTTGGAAACTCCTTTCTCTATCGAGGAGGTGTAGGCAACAATAATGGACTATGGTAGTGATTAGTCCCTCGGGAGTGACGGTTTTATCCTGGGTTTTTTAAAAAGGCTTAGGAGTTCTTTAAAGATGATATTATGGCGGCTATGAATCACTTATATCGATTTTTATCTTTTGAGAAAAGTTAGAATTCTATGTTGATTGTCTTAATTCGTAAGGCAATCGGTACAATCGACGTGAAGAATTTCTGACCCATCAGTTTGGTTACATCATTTTATAAGATTATCTCGAAATGTTTGGAAAACAGAATGCGTGGAATTTTAGGTACGATTATCTTTGGCAATCAGATGGCTTTCATCAAAGGCCGTTAAATTTTCGATGCGACACTAATTGTAAATGAGTGTATTGATTCGGCTAACTCTATAGGCAATAAATGTCCTTTTTTCAAACTCGATATTGAGAAAGCATATGATCATGTTAATTGGGAGTTCCTTTTGATATTATGGGTAGAATGGGTATGGGGAAGAAATGGATCGGATGTATTAGATTTTGCGTATTGATAGTGAAATTCTCTATTATCGTGAATGAGAGTTCTCATTTTTTTAGAGTTCACCCTTTGTCCCCTTTCTTATTTGTTATTGTTATTGAAGGTCTTTTTAGAATGTTGTCATTTGTTGAAGATGCGGGTTTGTTTCGTGGGATGGAGTGCGGTGCGAGACGATCTACATTTTGTGTCTCATTTATTATTTGTAGATGACACTCTTTGCATGATTCAAGCTACTAAGAGAAATATCAAGCACCTTCGTGATATTTTTTGGTTATTTGGAGCGTGTTCGGGACTGCATGTTAATTTGGGTAAGTCTGATATATTCTTCTCTAATTCAGTTTCGTTTAAGAGAAAGATTAGATTGGCTTGTATTCTGGGATTTAAAATTGGAACTTTTCCGTATATGTATCTCGGGCTCCCTCTAGGGGCTAAAGCTAGCTCTAAAACTTCTTGAGACCCGATCATAAGTAAGATGGAGAGGAAGCTTCCCATATAGAAAAGTAAGATGATTTTTAAGGGAGGTCAATTAGTTCTTATCAAAAGCGCTCTTTCTTCGATGCCAACTTATATGATGTCTCTATTTGTCATCCCTAAGTCTGTGATCGTGAAGATGAAGAGAATTATGTGTAAATTCTTATTGGGATCGTTTGATTCTTCATTTTCTCATTTAATGAGTTGGGATAATGTTAAATTAATAAAAGATAGGGGGGCTGAGAATATGTGATCTTGTTTCCTTTAATAAAGCCTTATTATTCAAATGGTATAGTAAATTTGCAACTAAATAAGATAGTATTTGGGCTAAATTGATTAAATGTAAATATGGTCAGGATAAGTCTGGTTAGTTCACCAAAAATTCTTATAGACCTGTGGGTTGCAACATTTTAGGTGATATTTATGCCATGTGGAAGGTTTATCGGGATCATTCAATTTTTATTGTGGGTGATGTGTTAGGATTGGGATCGCCGAAGGAGACTGAGGGTCTCACTAGGGTGAACGCTTATACACACGTCGGGGTATACTAACCCTGTTAGAGGTTAATATCGGTCTCAATACTTCGCAAGTTGTTACAAACTCTTGAACCGAGTTCAAGTGTAGAACTGTTCATTTCAACTTAAAGCAACACAAGCATAGTTTAGACAGCAACAAGAGGACACAAAGTAAAAGAGAAACATAACACAAGATTTATGAATGTTCGGAGATAAAGTTCTTACGTCACCCCTTTTTCTCAAATGTTGAGAAGGATATTTACTCAGAATATTCAAATAGTTTACAGTACGTATGTCGAACACCCAATGCTTATTTACTACTCGTTTTCGACTTCTTACTACGCTCACTTTGTTGAATAGAAACAAATTCTATCAACTTACAACACTCACTACTCACACGGAATAAATGAACTTGTAATACACGTGAAATTCTAACACACATTGATTTGAACGCTGAAACAATACATGAGCAAGGATGGTTCGAAAGTTCTTGCACAGTTCTCAGTTCGATGTTCAGAAGGTTTCAAAGTTGCAAGGTTTCTTAAGGTTGTGTGCCCTTTATCCGATTGAGCTGAGTTCTCTTAAATAAGAATATGACAACGGTCATCTTATTCTTCAACGGATATATTTCTTTGATAGTACATCGTTTCTTGGATCTGATTGGTTGAGGATCGTTGTAGTACATTCTTGGGATATCTTCTGATTTTGTTTGATAAGAAGTCAACATGGCCATTAATTGAGTTAATGATTTCCGAGGAGCAAATCATCATGTAGATTTGTCTTCTAATGATTTGGCTATCTGGAATAGTGTGACAAATATCTACTCCCAATAGACTGTTTTGGACTTATACCAAAATGGTAGTCTAATCTTCCTTTAGCAGGTTTATGCTTCCCAAAAGATTTCATTAGACTTGTATTAAAATGGCAATAATATTGTTTGATCATGTGAAGGCTCCCTTCTGTAATTACCAAAATTGTTTTGTGTTGCATTAATAGGGAAACTACCAGTTGCTCTTAGTATAAATCTTTCTTAGCATAAAATTGGTTCCGCCTCTTGGATCTAACCGGTTAAACTACTAATCATATTACCGATTTACCTTTTTTGTAAATAACCGGTCAAGTTACCGTTGCATGGATATTACCAATTCCGCTTCCTAGGGTAGAAATCGGTCAAATAACCGATTATGTGTCTTGTATAAGAATTGAAGATTTTATCGAATAATTTACTGAACAAACTACCGGTTGCGCCGTCTTAATGAAACCAAAGATATTACCGGTTATACTACTAGTCGATTTACCAGTTCCGTTTCATAATATATAACCGATAAATTTATCGGTTAGTTGATTGAGCGATAAAACCGATTTCTCACTACCGAACCGATTTGCTTCTTGATACATAACTAATGAGTTTACCGATCATGATGTTGAGTGGTAAAGCCATTTTTCACTACCGAATCGATCCACTACTGGTTTCGTTTCTTGTATAGATAGCTGAATATAAAGTCGATTAGATAAGACCGATTTGCACCGTTTTTATAACATCGGTCAATCGGGCTGAGCGGTAAAACCAATTTTTATTTCTGAACCGAACATATAACCGGTTGCTCCTCTTTGGTAGATAGCTAAACTTAATGCCGATTTATAAAACCGAAGGAATAGACTATCGGTTTCGGTTTTACCGATTCCTGCATTTTCGGTTTTGATAGAAACGAAACTTCTTGGCTTTCCGGATTCCTTTTATCCTGCACAAATAATGGATTTGGTTAAGTTCTTTTAGATAATTAATTACTTAATAAGTAATTATCTAATTTATCTAACAATTTCTCCCTTTTGATTATTTAATTTAAATATTCAACCTTGTAATTGTTGGCCGCTTAAGTTAATTTTAGTTTCTAACATGATGGAAGTTCGATTAGTTTTTGGGACGACACTTCGTGTGGTGGTATATGTTTGGCAAAGATTTTCCCCGATCTTGTTTTTATCTCTATTTATAGAGATTCATCGGTCAAAGATATGTTTGACATTTGGTCTAGTGGTTTTGCTAATCGTATCAGATATAGAAAAAGATTGAACAGTGATGAAAGCATGTCCAATGATAGACTTTTGTTAATGGTTAGAAATAAAGGGTTAAACCCGTCTTCCCGAGATTCGATACGGTGGCGTGATCTGAATAACTTTCATGTGGGACATTGTTATACTTTGTTCAATAAGGTTAGCCCGATTGATCTTTGTTGGGAAAATTTATGGGAGTCTAAGATGCCTATTAAGATATTATTTTTTGGTTGGAATGTTATTCACGGCGGAATTCTCACTAACGATAGATGTATGAAAAAAGACATGATTGTTGTGAGTCGTTGTCATATGTGTTATAAAGAGGTTGAGACCGTTTCTTATCTACTTTTACATTGTCACATTGTTGCAAATATATGAAGTCTTTTGTGGAATTTGACTGGAATATAATGGGTTATGCCGGAAACTGTTAGTGGCTATTGGGAGGCATTGATTGGAGCGACTAAAAATGTGAGACTTAGAATATGGGTCTTTATTCCTATAATTTTCTGGTTGGAAAGAAATAGAAGAATTTTTAACAATGAAAGTAGGCCGTTAAAGATTATTCACAATGCTATAATCATGACAATGTCGGAAATTAGATCTGGAAAACTAGTGAATTCGTGTGGAGATCTTATTGCCCTTCTTGAAGATCTTTGAGTCTATTAATTATTCAAATGTAATCAATTTGTACATAAATTTTTTTTCATATCATACTTTTATTGTTGTGCTTAAACGATTTTTTATTGAATTAAAATATTTTAAAAATAAACATCATATTTCAATGTTGAATTGGTGGATAAATGTTAAATGAGATGTTTGGTTATCCAAAATATGATTGAAGATAAAGAGTTTGGTAATGTTAGAAATAGTTAATTTGATGAAAGTGAAAATATAATGTCACAACATGATAGATAGATTGAGATTGTTGAATAAATATATATAAATAGATTTGATGGGAGAGAAAAATTATAAAAGAGAAATTAGTTGTTATTACTATTCATTTTATGACGATTTTTATATTTATAAAAACTATATATATATTTAAGTGTTATTATTTATATATATAATTTATTAATAAGATAATATATATTTTATGAGGAGTGATAGAGTGAGGGAATTTGGTGAGGGAATTTGGTGAGGGAATGACGTGGCATCACCTTCATTGGTTGGAAAATGTAAAAGTGGGAGGAAAGAGAGAAAAGATAGAAATTATTTGATTTTTTCATCCAATAAGATTATGCCACGTCATTCCCTCACCAAATTCCCTCACCAAATTCCCTCACCTAATCATTTCTCATATTTTATATTATTATTATTAAAGATATATATATAATATAAAATAAAATATATTTATATAAAATTAGTAACGAAAAAAGAGAATATATATATATATATATATATATATATATATTCTAGCCTCCTTAGAGGTTTTTGTTTCGAGTCGGTCAGGCGTCAAATTTTGCGTTTAGTTAAATGATTAAGTGCGTTTGCGGGTTATGCGTTTAACTTCTTGTGACATAATATTAATATATTATTTTATATTTTTAAATATAATTAAAAAATAAAAATTAGTTATAGTTATAATAAAGAGAAATTGGTGATTTTAAGAAAAAAAATAGGAAAGTACATATAATAAACCTGTAAAATGTTATCTAATATCTTTTTTTTTATTTAGATCCTAAAGTAAAGTATATTGGAATCCAATTATTTTTGGAACATAAATTATATATTATCAAATATTTAGGTATATATTTATAAAATATTTATACCTAATCTTTTATTTCCATAATTAATATTCTACCATTATAATACTTCTCCTATTTAAACACCTCCCTGTGTTCCAAAAGAATGTGATAGAGACCAAGAAAAAAAAAGCAAGAGAGCATTATTTGAATTCAGGTTTGTTTGGATTTTAAAGATTTTTAATATTTGATTCAGCCTCATTTGATTTTTTTTTTAATTTTCTTTAGCCCAAACTTTTTTTTTGTTCTGATCCAGATTAACTACATAGAAAAATGGAAAATTCAGACAAGCTGCTGCCGTTGCTAAGGCTGCTGACGCAACTGAGACTGCTAAGGATGCCGACAAGGTTTTTGCAACCGTCTCCAAGGCCGCGCTGCAACCGCCTCCATGGTTACCGACCCGCAGTCGCCTCGAAGGCGGCTGTTCAAGGCGGCGCATTTCCTTAGAATTTAAACATTAGATATTAGAGATTTAATTATTATTAAAATATATATATATATATAAATAAAAGGATTCTAATTCAATCTCTATTACTTTGAATTTTACCGCTTATAAAATTTATAAACAATTTTATTCATTCAATATAGTTAATTTCACTATTATTAACTTTTCTTAATAAATTTTGAATTATTTCATTGATAATGTGATAATAGATTATTTGGATTAAACCCCAATAATCCGAACCATTAATTAGAAGTTATATATTGAAAGTTAATTAATAAAAATTGAATATGGTATTCTCTTTTCTCTTGGAAAAAAAGAACTATATAAAAGTTGAAAAGTAATATTTTTCGACTTTTTTATAGTTTCTCTTGCACTAGAGGGTTTTTTTTTTTTTTTTACCCCACTCAAATTTGAGTTGGTATTGTGTTTACTCGGATCAGATTTTTTTTACTGCTTTTACCCTTTATTCATGTTGGTAATCATTTATCAAGTTCGTGTTCATCTTTTTTTTCAGCAAAGAAGATTGTGTTATTGGATGGGAGTTATTTTTTATTTTTCTAATAAAAAGTTTTTAGATTTGTTTTTAATCTAGAGTCCCTTTTACAAATATTCACTAATAATTAATATGAGTTTTTCGCTATTTTGACAATATTTGTAGATGATTAGTTATTATTTAGTAAAAAAAAATTGACGTTGTTTATCAACCATTGAGCATAGACAAATTTCACTATCGTTCATAATTTCCGTTCATAATTTTGAATAGATATTTCTAAAACTCCGCTTAATTGTATGATTTTCTTGCTCTTTTTGATCGCTCATTGTTATGAAATTTTCACACTAATTCGTCATTGGAGCCACCTTGAAGAATTTAGATTATTGTTGGATAATTTTTATTAAAATTTTAATTTTTATAAATCTGTAATACAGTAGACTCTCGGTATTCGATAAAATTATAACCTCGATAAAGTAATAAATATTTTCAGTCCCGACTCAGGCCGAATAGCTACAGTAATAATTTCGATAAATTTATTAAGGAATATAATTTTTTGGCACATATATGTCCCAACCGATATATAAAGTAATAATATACTGTTTTTTTAATAGTTCAGAGTGCCTTAATTAGTGATATATGAGTCAACCGATGTCTGTTTTGTATTAAAATTTATATCTATTTGAATCTCATCTCTCACTTTTTGTAAAGTTTTATAAAATTGTGGAGTGCTTCTATCATATTTGTAGGAGAAAATCACTAAGTTTCATTGCTTCTCTAAATGCTTGACTAATCTGGATGTTAAATTTTTCATAAACCCATTTTTGTAGCTCTTTTTGAGACGAAGTTGGATTCTCGCTTTTATACTTGCACAATGTTTTACGCATTTCACATGTTCATGGTTGTATGTTTCACTCTTTTAAGATGGGAAGTCATCAAAGATTAATATAACAAGAGAAGAGAATAGTATAAGATTGATTAGAGAAGAAGAGAAGAAAGAAAATTGTGTTCTGTATATATGTACTTGAAGATGAAAATTTTGAGATGAAAATCATATTACAACATAGGATATTACACCATTTACAGTACATATTAAATGACTTTGAGAATAGAAAAGGTTTTACAATTGATTATATTTTAACAACTTATACAATAAATGAACCCACTATATAGAACTAGGAAGATCCCCGTGCAATGCACACGGATAAAAATATATTGTTACAATGTCTCGCGTTCATCAAATTTAGTGTTGAATTTAAAATATAAAGTGTTATTAGCTTAGTTGGTTTAAATTGTTTTGTTAGGTTGCGAATTCGAAACATACCTATAACATTATTAATTTTATTTTTAACCGTTTTAAGTTTATGAGCGGGTCAACCCAGAATCCGATTCAAAGATCTATTTACTCTCACATATATATTCAAATTAATAACAGCTCTCGACCCGGCAATCCGGACACTTTTAAAATTAAACATCATTATATATATATATATATATATAATTTTGAAATTCAACAACATTCAATAAAATTATAATTTATTATTAGACATGTAAAATAATAAATTATTACTTTATCGGTTAATTAATATTTTGATAATATAATATTTTTAGCTGACTTAACGTTATTAGGACCTTCATTGTATTTTATTACTAGCTAAAACTCATGTGTTGCATTATTGTACTGAAAAAAATTATAAAAGAATATTAGTTATATGAATTATTAGATTCAAATCCATAAACATTAAAACTCAAATATAAGATTTTTGTCATTTTGATTATAGCATATTTTAATTGGACATGTTCATCAAATTTGTGAGATGTTTTGGATCGAGAATGATTTCACCCTTCAGAAAGAGAGAAAGATTCCTAAGGAGAATATCTAAACATGTGTATGATAGGTCTCTTTTATAATTTTAATTACCATCCCAATCGAGACCCCTAATCTCGTGAGTTTATGATCATTTATTATCGCTCTCTTATCTATCGACAAACCAACCATCAATTCCAATTGAAATCGCATTTTGTGACCTTATTACTTTCATACGTCTCTCTTTCTCTAGACAAACCAACCACACTCAATCGACTTCTAATTCGTAACATCGCGATTTTTTGTCATCGGTCTCTTATCTGTCGATAAATCACATCACAATTACACTTTAACACGTCTATTATTCGAAATCAAACCAAATTCGAATTAAAGAGATTTTATCTACTAAATATCCAAAATTATAAATAAATAAAAAAGAAGAAGTAAAATTCACACAAACTATTCTTAATGACTTACCGATGATCTTTAATATTCGACAATTAAACAGTGAAAATAAAATAATGTTGGCGAAATATTATTTGTGAAATAGCTGTATAGGGAAAGAGTTTTAGAAAATATTAAAATTAGAAATGAGGTGGAAAAAGACCTAAAAGTTAGAAATTATGATTTTATTAGATTGGATAAAAATATTAGAGATATAATAGGAGGCCAAATTAATTTAATATATAATTATTAATTATATATAATAAATTATATAATAAATAATAAAAAATGAATTCGGTTTGGTTTTGAGTTAAAATTCGAACTCGAAAACCAAATCGAAAACCGTAATTGAATTTAATTCAATTTAGAATTTGATTCGAAAACTAAAAATGAAATTTGAATTTAGTTTATTCAAATTCGGTGAATTCAAATTCGGTCAAATATTCGGTTCAGACTAAATATTAAACATCCATAAAAGGTCTTCATATGAAAGACAAAACAAATAACTTATTATTGAAAATATGAAGAAAATAACTCTCAATCCGATAATTTTATCAACTTTGCTATTAAGAAGAGAACGTACAAATTCTCGAAAAAATATTATCAATAACATTGAAAGATATGTACAATAAAAAGATAGTACAATGAAACCATGAGTATACCGAGGCAAATTGCTATTTTTTTATTTAAATCTATATGAAAGAGATGATAAAAATATAGACTAAGAAGAAATGTTTTTAACTTAAATAAAAAATTGGAACGAGAGAGAAAAAAGAAAAGATTTAATATTAAATTCAATAATGTTATTTTATAAATATATATATACATATATATTATTTTTTATAAATTTATTTTTATATAGATTTGTATAAATAATTAGTAGTTTGAAAAAATTAATTTATTATTATAATGTTGCAAGTATTAATAAATAATTATTATGTTTAGTTTATATAACATTATAAATGTTGAAATATATCACAAGAATATTTTTAAGTAAAATTATTCAGCAAAACAATTAGTTAAATTACTAATTGAAAAAACAATAATAATTTACAATAAAACAATTTTAAAGATTTTGTCAAAGAAATGAAATTATAAATATTAAAAGAGAACTTTAAGTTAATAAACACATTTATTATTAGAAAAGAAAAAAAAACTTGAAAAAAACATAAATAAATAAAAAGAAAAATACCAAGCTAATCTAAAAACAGAGATTTATCCCTTAAAAAGAGAAACACAAAAGATTAATTACTTCAATACAAAGTTTCAAGATTAAAAATCACAGATTCAAAGCAACAAGTTACAATCAGTAGGGTTCATGAAGACAAACCATTAGAATGCCCTAAGCCACAAACAAAACAATGCATAGATTTACAGATTAAACCATTTCCACACATCCATGAACACAAATTACACAGCATGGATGAAATGGAAACACAAACACAATTACTCAAAAATATATTAAGCGCAAACAAAAATAACTTATATATATTTGAAAATGGTAATATGATGGATTAAGGAAAGAAAGCCACACATAAGTTGTTGGACAAAGAAGTCAGATATGCTTCAGTATGCTAAAATTTGTTAACCAGCAAAACTTTGCCAAAGGTAGTCAGCAACTCACAAAACTTATCATAAAGAAAGATAGAAATAAAAATAAATAAAAAATCAACCAATCTAGACCCACCTTACTATTCATTCATGGGATTCTACAGCAATTGATTGGGTCTTCACAATCTCCTCAATAACAGCCTCTGCAGCAGTAGCAACATTAGTTGATACAACAGAACTATCTTCAACCAGAACTGAAGGAACCGCCAAAGGTGACTCTTTATCATCAACAATCTGTTGAAGACGAATGCAAACTATGTAAAAAGAAGGGAAAATAGGAGAGTAACAAAGTATAAAAATCGCAATGATGTGATAAACTTACCCTCTTGTTATACTGCTGTTGTTTAGCTTTTTTCTCTAGTATAACTTTTTGACGGGCCTCATAAAATCCAAAATCATCCAGGATGCATGTCTTGCTTGAGTGGCTCTTGAAGATCTTCAGCATTTCAATCCCTTGTTCCAGTTTAACCTGTAGAGACAATAAAACATCAAGAATGTAGCGCAAACTTGACTAACACATCTTTTGCATTAAATTTTTTAAAATGTTACAAAAGATAAAGTAAGGATATTTTAGTTGCTGATTTTAATAGTAAATTGATTGTTACTAGAATAAAGAATTATTTAGATTATATCAAATAACCCTTGAAACAAGTCTCAATATACCTCTTGAGTGTCTCTACTATTAGTAACAGGCTTGTTCTCATTGTTTGCAAGAATAATATGCTTGAATAGGCTATTTGGTGTGTCCTTCACGATCGACCATTTGACTGTGAAGCAGCCAGTCCATTTGTCTTGTTGCCAATATTCAACACTGTTATCAAAGTCAACAGTGTTGGTCATCTCTGCAACTCCAACAAACTGCCCACTTGCATTTACCTGTATCCATTATGAGAAAAATAAGCATGACAAATAAGCAGCAACTATTATAAGCCTATTTCATAATAAACTTCAATATTTATACTCACAGAAAAAAGTAGAAACACAGGGCAACCTCCAGCCACCTCTTGAGCTTCTCTGTAAGCAGCATCGAGCTTTTTATTTCCATTCGGTGTGCTTGCCCACACTCCATATTTGACACTCTTGTGCACATCATCCTCACTATAGGACTTAATGATAAAGAACTTAGCATTTTTGTAAACTTCAGGGAAATCCTCTTTGTTATATTGATCCAAATCCAATATAGCAGATAATTTTTCCTCATTATTTTGTTCAAGCTCCATCTGATTCTTGAATGGCTTTGTTCTAGGTCCTCGATTCAATTCATTTAATCCATCATATGCAGTCGCATTACTAAAGCAGCCATTATCACGACCCTTAGGCTTCCACCTGCTATCGATGCCCATCCATCCACGTCCATTAATTTTTCGATCATAATTTGATAGACCATATCCACCATTCCTAAAAAAGTTTGCATATTGATTGTATATCCTGCTGTTTGGATACATTCTGTCCATGAGTCCAGCTTGGTTCATTCCAAGAGTTTGTCTAGGTTGCTGCATTTCATTTAATAATAAACACAACAAATGATTAGAACAAACTGGAGGAATATGTTTATAAAGTAAAAGTGTTGAACAATAAGAAAACACCATAACAATAGTCAAACAGAAAGTGCATCTGATTAACATGATAGAATGTGATATTCACTCAATGTGGCAGAATGAATAGGATTCTGGTTCTTACATTGTGTGAGAAAGGATGGAGACTCTGGTTTCTTCCATTTGAAAAATTATTGCCATGAGAACCTGGTGCATACTTTGACTTGACATCAGTAAGTGTAGATGCATTTAGCCATGTTGACTTATGGTGATTTGGTCTAATGGGCTTGGGCATATTTATCAAATTGCCTCCAGCATTCGGCACTTTGGCAGTATCAACAGTCACTGGCATTTGGTCAGCAACTTTTGAAGTGGACACTCCAGATTGGAGTGATTTTGCTTGATGGGGAGCATTTGAACCATTACTTGGTGTTAAAGATTGCTGATAAGCAGCAGAAAGGTATTGGTAATACAACTGAGATTCATGGGATATGTTGGGAACAGGAGAACCAGGTGGTGGATATGCACCATATGGCGCATAACCATATCCTTGTGAGTACAAATTATTATAAGCACCCTGTAGAAGAAAGATAATCAGTAATTATTGACAGAAGCTAAAAAGTACTTAATTTGGCTTAGCACATGAATCAGATATAAGATTAAACAAATACCTTTGAACAATGTATACCCATCCAATGATGAAAAACATTAAGCAGCATTTAAATTATAAAATCAGAGTATAATGCAAGCACTAAGTCAATGACAATATTT
Source organism: Impatiens glandulifera (assembly GCF_907164915.1). NCBI lineage: Eukaryota > Viridiplantae > Streptophyta > Magnoliopsida > Ericales > Balsaminaceae > Impatiens > Impatiens glandulifera. The sequence goes on along the minus strand of NC_061865.1, from coordinate 18,114,367 downwards.
ATACTTGTCCTAATCCACAAATAGAGAATGGAAACCTAACTCAAACTTGAAATTACAGGTTCAATTCCAATAATAACAAAAGATATCGACACTAAAGTAAACTTTCAATATATTGTAAAAGATAAGATGCCTTGGCACTCTTGAACCTAAAATATACATTTCAAACAATTATTGTCTGTAATCACATGTATCATAAAATCTGAACCAATAGTACACAAATACAACTCATGCATTTACACATATCTAAATCAATCACCAAACCAGATTCACAATTTTATGTTGTTTGTATATACAATACCAAGGTCATCTGATGAGATAATTCTGCTATTTAAAATGCAGACCATATTCAGATTCTTTGAAAGAAATGCTAAACAACTGTAACTTACATGAGGCATCTCGAATCCATCTTTGTTGGGGAACCTGTAATCCCACTCATTACCTGAAACATGATAACAAATGAACAATAATATTAATCTACAAAAAAGAGACAGCAGTACCTAACCAAAAATATATATGTTGTTATTCGTAATTGAAACATTTAACTACCTCCATAATAGTATGGGTAAGCATTAGGAAGGTATAACATGTTAGGATCAACGTAATCATGGAGTAATGGAGTAACAGATCGTTCATAAGGCTTGTTCAAGCCATTTGCCAGAACACCAGAATTGTACTGAAACCCATGAAATATAAGGTCAGATAAATCTGAAATAGTTAACCATCCCATAAGCAAAAGAAATTTTACCTTCTTCCCCTTGTCTGCAACTTCTGTTTTTGCTTCAGGGTTCAGGTTCAACTTCTGCATATACTCTGCAGCTTCTATGCACAAGTAAAGGTAGCCAAAAACCCATAGATCCAGATACAAATAAAATGATATCAAAACCCATATAACCACTTAACAAACCATATAACACTATGTAGTCTAGCAATTAATTAACATTACAATGCATGAAATCGACCGATCTGAAATCCGAATGTAAAAAACTGTTCTTTCGTTAGAACCTCCTGATACATAAACATAAACCCTAACAAAACCCTTAAAGACGAATACTTTTAAGCAAAAGACGGATCTATCTACACACCCATAACAAAACAATAAGCGGGTCTGAAGAACTGCATGAACAATCGATAAGAGAAATGAAAAACAAATAAAAGAACAAGCTAAGAACAATAGATGAACAGTAAAGGATACGATCAGCAGGAGGAGCCACGGAGGCCATGACAGATCGATTGAAGACGAAGATGAACTCAGAAACGCCTGAAACACAAGCAGGAAGAAGATTTCAGATGGAGAATGAAACAGCCGCCGCCAAAGAAGGGAGCTTTGTGAAAAGGAGTGTAAAGATTACTGTGTAGAGAGAGAGAGAGGGAAGGAAATTTCTGAAATATGAAAGCGGCGATTCAAATAGCACCAGTTCAACACCGGGAATTCATGGCGGTAGTTGTACTAGTAGTAATTTTTGGTTTTTTCATTTTACTTCACAATTCGAAACCCTAATCACAATTGGACTCATTTTATGGGCTTTATCCTGTGGTGGGCTTTTTTAGTTTTTTTGGAATTAGTTGTAAAATTCAGATTTTAAATAAATATAATTTTCTTTTGAAATAATGATAATAATAATAATAGTAAATAAATATAAAATGATACTCTTTCTTATTTATTTTATAAATATTTCATTCTTATTAAATTTTAAATTAGAAAATATATATATATATATATTAAACTACGATAAATTTATAAAAATTAAAATCTAAATAAAAAATATTAACAATTAAGTAATTTTTTAAAAACAAACTCACTTTAATTTTAATAACCATGTGTAATCATTACAAACTATTTTGAGAGATGCTAAAAATTGTATTAAATGATAACACACAATATAACAAAAATCTATAACGATGTTTAATTTTGAAAGTGTTCAGATTAAACTTAAAATGGTTAAAAATAAAATTAAAAATGATATAGGTATGTTTTGAATTTGCAACCTAACAAAAAAAAAATAAGTACAACTTTTTAACCAACTAGACTAATATCACTTTATATTTTAAATTCAACAACAAATTTAATGAACGTGGGACGTTGTAACAATATATTTTTATCTGTGTGCATCGCACGGGGATCTTCCTAGTTAATATAATGACTCTTTATTTACAAATAAAAAAACAATTTCAAATTTGACTCTTCATCTCTTTGTTATTAAGAATGGAATGAGTACAAATTTAAAGAATAATTACCAACACAATTAAAAAATATAAGTAACAAACTACCTAAAAAAGTTGGAAGTGTCATTTGAATTAAGAAAAAAATCGATTAAAAAGACGCCACAACTATCAAAAATACAAAACAATCTTGAATTTTAGTATGAAAAACACGAAACACAATACGACATTAAAAATATATCGAATACAATAATACTTCAATATCATGTGAATGCGAGACATTGAGTTCAAGTAAGAATGATTTGAGAAAAGTTCTTAGGATCAAATTTAAATCGAGAAATTAAGTAATTGAACCATATTAAGGAACATCCAAATTGAAAACTTTAATTTCGATTCATGACATGAACTGCAACGTGAATGGAAGTTTATAGTGAGTTGGAGAACACTCCTAGACCCTTGCTAAAAAATTTGGATGAATTATAACTAATATTGGAAAGCTTACATAGAAATTTTAATGGTGGATGTAGTTAGTGTTTGATTGATGATTTAGGACTATATTCTTCTATTTTTTTTGGTCGAGAGGTTTTATTTATAAGTTGTCAATGTCAGTTGTTGATCAAGTAGATTAGAAAGAAGTTTTTGGTGCAAAAACTTTAACTCATAGTAATGTAAGGGAAGTTGAATCCAACGGCAAAGAAAAGTTTCTTTATTAGATTTCCAGAGAATGTCAAAGAGTATAGAGTTTAGCTAGAAGAATGTGGAGATAATGTTATGCTAAGTCAAAATATGAAGTTTGACAAATTTGAAGCACACACAATGATGACACAAGTAGTGATTAAGGATTGTCACATTACTAGTTAACACACAATATGAATAAAAGACCAAAAAGATGAAGACTAATGGAAGACACTTATAAATTTAGGTAGAGACATCATTACGCAACTCTCAAACAAACCAAGAAGAAATCATTGTATTATTTTTCAATGTAAGAAGATGAATAAGACCTTGAGTGATATTCATAGTCATGAAAAATAGGCTAGATGAGAGGCTTGATCAATTTAAAAGTAATGATTTAGGTACTTCTTTTATTTTATCTTAATTGTTCATGCATTGTGTATCATAGTTAAGATTAATGAGATGATTGATTTGCTATCTTATTGAGAAAAATTGAGACATTGAATGAGATTCTTAGTCATGAAAAATGAGCTAGATGAGAGGCCCGATCAATTCGAAGGCAAATGAGATCATTGAATTGTCATTTGATGTGAGAAGATGAATGAGACCTTTAATATGATTCTTAGTCATGAAAAATGGGTTAGATGAGAGGCTCGATCAATTTAAATGAAATGACATTTGCGATTTCTTTCGGAGAAACTATGAAGCATGGTGAAAATAATTGAAGACAATTAGAGAAATATGCAGTTCAAGTTTGTTGAGTGTGCAAAGTTCAAGACAAGATGGGTGGCAAATGTTTTGCTAGATCTTGATCTTGAGTAAAAAGATGTCGTTGAATGCCTAATTATTTAGACGATAAAAGTTTGTCTTGGATCTTCTCAACTTCCAATCAATATCTAACTTTGAGAAAGTAGACGATGAATGTTCGTCTAGGGTGTCCTCAGTTTTAGACAGATATCTTATTTTGAAAAAGTATATGATGAAAGTTTGTCTTGGGTCTTCTCGACTTTCGATCAGTACCTAACTTTGAGGAAGTAGACGATGAATGTTCATTTAAGGTGTCCTTGATTTTCGATAGATATCTGATTTTGAAAATGTAAATGATGAAAGTTCATCCTAGATTTTCTCGGTTTCAATCAATATCTTATTTGAGGAAATAGACGATGAATGTTCATCTTAGGTGTCCTCGGTTTCGATAGATATCTGATTTTAAAAAGTAGACGATAAAAGTTCGTCTTAGGTCTTCTCGACTTTCAATTAGTATCTTATTTTAAGGAAGCAGACGATGGAAGTTTGTTTTGGGTGTCCTCAGTTTTTGACAGATATCTAATTTTAAAAAGGAAAAAGATAGAAGGAGGAGAATCAAGACGATGGTAGGTGTTAAGAAGAAAATATATATTGCTTCAACTACTTTCTCTTCATTCCCTAAATACCTATGTTTAGGTATTTCTACCATTGGTGAAGATACATTTTATATGTATGTACCATCTTTGATTACGATGATGATGTTTTTGAAGGTTTATGTAATCCATTGGATTATAAATCTTAATTTGTAAAAATATTGTATAACCAATTATATGTGATATAGTGGATGATTTAAGCGGCCTAAGGGTCCCGTGGTTTTACTCTTGTCGAAGTATTTTTTACGCTAAAATTCGATGCAGGGTTGTACATCAAGAGGAGCATAATCGAGCAAAAAGAAGTTTTATCAAGAAGGTGATAATGTTGTTGATATAATGGCAGTATCTGGATTTAGGAGCTATGAAGACTTTGCTTGTTGACAAAGCAAATGATGGAAGACAAGAGGGAGATAACTTATAAAACAAGGTGGAGTGTTGAGAATGGATTTACAATATTACAAATATGGTATATTCATGGTACACAATCTTAGTACAAGAAAATAGTATATTCAACAAAAGAAAACTATATCTTTTGGTGTATAATCTTGATATTAGGAAATACAAGTATCTTAAATATTTTGTTATGGAAATACAATTAGAAAATATGGTAAGAATATTTTGGAAAGTCTTGTTGAGAGTTTTGGAAAAGATATTGATATTGACATAATTGAGGCTTATTTAAAGGTGTAGTCAGGCACTTTAGAAAACCAAGTCTTTGCCTTGAGAGCATTGTTTCCTTATGAGTTGTTCGTGAGCTTACATTATGAGAGAATCATTATAATACTCCTATAATTTTTTTGATAATAGAATTGAGAGTCTCAAGTGCTTCGAAAGTGGATGACCTATTTTGGCTGAACCACTATAAATCTTGTGTATGCATTCTTTAGTTGCTTTCTTTTGTTTTCGCAATTGTACGATGTTGTTATTGTTCTTGCATTAAGGGATACTTCATCTCATGGTATCCCAACAATTTGATTGATGATTTAGGACTGAATTCTTCTATTTGTCTTGGTCGAGAGGTCATATTTATAAGTTGTCAATGTCGGTTGTCGATCAAGTGGATCAAATTCAGACAAAGCCATTTATGTCTTTTGTCTTGCTCGACTAATTTATATCCATTTAGGTCATAATTCGACCTAGGTTAACAGGCAAAATGCTCATTCTAGGGTGATCATTTTAGTCATTGAATCATCCAAATTAGTCAAGAAACGAGCGAGTTCTATTCTTTGAAAAATCAAAGAAGGATGTTGTTCTTATCCGATCAACGTGAGGAAGAAGACGACCTCTAGTCGCGGACGCGCATTCGGTTAGCAATGAGCGTCCATTTGTCTAGGCATTAGCTTTTCTGTTTGTCGCTCTATTAAGACGTGAATCATCCAAATTAGTCAAGAAACGAGCGAGTTCTATTCTTTGAAAAATCAAAGAAGGATGTTGTTCTTATCTGATCGACGTGAGGAAGAAGACGACCTCTAGTTGCGGACGCGCATTCTGTTAGCAATGAGCGTCCATTTTTCTAGGCATTAGCTTTTCTGTTTGTCGCTCTATTAAAACGCGAAAGTGCGTTATGGCTAGCGTATGTTGGATGATGACTATGCTCATTCAATTGTCTGGCATACTACAACCCTTTTCATTATTTTGGTTGTACTATACCACAATTAAGTTTAAGCTTTAATTACTTGTTTGAATTTGATTCTTCCTTCATCCTTTGGTCTTTATTTTAATATGTAAAAATACACCAAATTAATTAATAAATATAAAATTTATTTTTTTATTTTTTTATTTTTGTATTTAAGGTTACCTAAATAATTATTTTGGGATTGAAATAAAAATAACATTTTATTCATTTTTTTATATTTTTTTTTGCCTTTATTTTAGTTAATTTGAGATTAATTAATATAATAATTATTCTAAATAATTATTTAATTTTGATTTGATTTTTATTTTGGATTAATTAATAATTATTCAAAATAATTATTTTATTTTATTTTATTTTGATTTTAATTATTTTGAATTTATGATTACAATATTGATTCAAAATAATTATTTAAAATTTATAAATTTGAGTGATAAAATTTAATGTTTATAGGATGAGCAGATGATTATTTAAGCGTTAGTTAAATACTTTAAAAATGTATTATAGTGACTTTGATAAGAAGTTTTTAATTCCAAGTTATAATTTTGATGTTGATTTTGTGTCTTGTTAAGAAGATGGAGCTATTTTTATTAAGATTTTGTTTTGTTATTTATTATTATTAGGGCAAGGGTTAAAGCAATATATTATTATTTCTAAATAATAAAAGTTGAGTAATAATGTTGAGAATGTTTAATAAAACTAGGAAGATTCTCATGCGATGCACACAGATAAAATTATAAATAAATTTAATAAAAATAAAAATAATAATATTATGTATTCAAAATTTAAAATTCTTAATAAATTACGAATAATATATTAAAATAAAAAATAAAAAAATAAAACACTCTCATTCCACATTTTATTCATTTTGGTAAAACAACTTATCTTCTCACATATTTTTTTCCGAATGAACCTCTCATTTCGTGACTTTACACTTCACTTTGGTCAATCAAATATTTGATTCATATTTTTCTAACATTTAGCATCGTGACCTCACACTTTGGTAAATTAAATATTTGATTCAGATTTTTAACCAATTTCAATTGATATCTGCCTATTATCCATCGACAAATCACATCTCAATCACACTTGGTTAAATGGTTGTACATATTTTGTTATGTTGCAAATATGAAACATATATATAGTATTTTTAATATTATTTTTAACCGTTTTAAGTTTATAGGTGGGTCAACCTACAATCCGACTCAAGTATCAATTTACTCTCACATATATATCCAAATTAACCACAACTCTCGACCTGACAATCCGAACACTTTGAAATTAAGCATCATTATATATATATATATAGATTAATATATATATAGATTAATCAGTTAAAAAAATGAACTTATATTGTTAAAATGTCCCGCATTCATCAAATTTGGTATTAAATTTAAAATATAAAATCTTATAGCCTAGTTTGTTAAAGGGTTGTACCTGTTTTGTTAGGTTGCAAATTTGAAACATTCATTTATCATTTTTAATTTTATTTTTAACCGTTTTAAGTCTACAATCCGACTCAAGTATCCGTTTACTCTCACATATATATCCAAATTAAACATAGTTCTCGACCCGACAATTCAGACATTTTGAAATTAAGCATTATTATTATTATATATATTAGTTAGTTAAAAAGTTGAACTTATATTGTTAAAATGTCTCGCGTTCATCAAATTTGGTGTTAAATTTAAAATATAAAGTCTTATTAGCCTAGTTGGTTAAATGTTGTACTTGTTTAGTTAGGTTGCAAATTTGAAACATACATATAACAGTTTTAATTTTATTTTTAACCGTTTTAAGTTTATGGACGAGTCAACCCACAATCCGACCCAAATATTCATTTACTCTCACATATATATCTAAATTAACCACAACTCTAAACCTGACAATTCGAACACTTTGAAATTAAGCATCAGAATATATATAGATGACTTGTCACTTAATTTAATATACTAACAAATTATATAATAAGTTTGAAATATCTATTTATCTTGTTTTAAATTGCTCATTATACTTTTTTTTAATTGCTCCTTATTTGTTTGTAATTGTTATTTATACATTTATTTTTGTTTGAATTTACATCACAAATATTTAAAACTATTTAAAATGTTATAAAACTTTAATTTGTGTTGAAAATATGTACAAATTCCTCTTATACGTGGTATATTCATTTTTTAATTTTTTTTCTAAGTCTTAATGGGAGCATAACTTTCACATTCATCTTGAAATGACTTATTCAAATCTATTTTCAAACGAAAATGCATATTCTCTGTTCCATTTTAAGACAACAAGGTTATAAACTAAGACAATGATGATGTGGTTACTCATTCATCACCTCCATATTTATAAATTGTGTGTTTGTGTTTTGCCCTCAAAATCATCTCTAAACAATAAAGAATATTAATGTTGAAGGAGAGAAAACTATATGTGATAGTCATATAATTAAAATGTAAATAATATGATAGAGATTATAAATTATAAAATATGATATCGTAATACAAAAATTGTCATATGCTTGTATCGGCCAACTAGACAAGACTTACACCAAAAATGCAGTTATGTCAAAATAATCTCTAATCCAAATCTGAAAAACACAACATAGTTGGAACTTTAGGCAACTGATCATTTTAAATTATTTATCAAGTAGTTCAAATTTTGACCATAGAAGAAAAATTGTTCATACTTGAAGTTAAGTTATTCATTTTGTATTACTTGAAAGAGCCTAACTATTTAAAAAAATGTGTATAAGGAGAAATTTCAAACAAAAGTAAATGTATAAAGAGTAATTTCAAACAAAATCGTGTATAAAGAGATAATTTAAAACTTAGTTAAATGTACAATATTATACATATTACCCTTTTAATAGGGAAATTTGACGAAATAACCCTGATAATAGGGTTATTTCCAAAATTAACATAGGTATACTAATTTTTGCAAACATAACATTTTGCCCATGGCAAAAGACACTTATACCCCTCAAATAAAAATTCTCTCTTTCTCCTTTCTCTTCCTTCCCCTTCATTCCTCTCTTCTCTACGGCCATTAAACCACCCCTCTTTTCCTTCATTCTCCGAACTCCGAGCCCCCGACGTCGAGATGTCCAAGCAAACGCCGTCGAGGCGTCCCCTTCTTCTGCCTCGATTGTAGCATCCCGTCGATGGGTAAGTTTATATTGTTATAGCTATAATACTTCAACGTCTGCTTCGACATTGTTCATATTGTTCATATTTATCATGTTATACTGAGTTTATTGTTAGCACTTGATCATGTACTGTGCTTATTGTTAGCGCAGTAAGCAAAAATGCAATTTCGCCTACGAAAAATGCATTTTCGTCTGTGAGGCCATTTAACTTTCTTAACATTGTTTCAATTGGCTAATCTTGCAATGATTGTTGGTTAAGTATAAGTCTTTGATTTCGTTGATTTATTTTGTGGGTTTATTTATATACCTGATTGTGACCCCATCAAAGTCTGGTGGTGCTAAAAGATGCAAAAAGAAGTGCTAGGAAATCAGTTGTTCTCCTTTGCTTAGGACTTTGAGATGAAATCCATTTTTCTGATAAGTTAAAGCGCGATCACTCTTTTAGATCTTTTTTTCTGTTTGTGTTGTGTTTAAACATTTTGTATGTGTTTTGGTTAAAGTTTTTGTTACAACTATTTACTAAAGAAACACAATTTTACTCATTTTGGGTTGTTATAACTTACATGATTATGATTACTTTTTTTCGTCATGAGAGTTTTATTTCTAGCACAATTGTACAACCAAATGGATTGAGGTGCTTTGAGCAATTATTGATTGAGCAACCAACCCTAAATCGTTTAATAAACCATCAAATGTATATTTCTTAGGACAATTTGGTTTGAAATGGTGTTGTTTTCAAATTAACTTATGTAATGGTTAATGTAAAAATAACTTAATCAATTGAACTAATCAAATTTAAAACAACCATATTTTCCGAACTAAAACAAAGATTATAATAAAATGGAGCCATGAAACCATCTCTGTTTCCAAACTAAATCTATTCACATTTTACATACAAAGATACATTTTTTTCTCTTACTCTCTTAGAAATCTGAAACAACAATTATATTTCACATCTCTATTTCTCTAACTCTCTCAGAAATCTGAAACACCAATTACATCACAATTTATACAAAACAGCAAAAAGAGAAACAAATCAAGTTTATAGAACCATATACCTGCAATTGGAAGCAATGGCAGCAAGACCATCAGTTGTGAATCCCTCACATCTAACTAAAATCAAGGTCTTCAAATTTACAAAGTTTAAAACTCTCATCAATCCAATTTGCAAATAATGAAATAAGTCTAGTTAGTCTTCAAAGCTTTAAATTGATTTTTTCGCAGACGAAAAATGTAATTGTCGCCTACGAAAAATGCATTTTCGCTTGCTAGGCTAACAATAAACACAGTAGATTAACAAGCGCTAACAATAAACACAGTACATGATCAAGCGCTAACAATAAACACAATATAACATGATCAATATGAACAATGTCGAAACAGACGCGAAGTATTATAGCTATAATAATATAAACTTACCCATCGACGAGATGCTACAGTTGAGGCAGAAGAAGGGGATGCCTCGACGGCGTTTGCTTGGATGTCTCGATGTCGGGGGCTCGGAGTCGAAGAATGAAGGAAGAGAGGGGTGACTTAGTGGCGACTTAGTGGCCGTAGAGAAGAGAGGAATGCAGTGGGGAAGGAAGAGAGAAAGGGAAAGAAGAGAAGGAAAGAGGGGAAAAAGAGAATTTTTATTTGAGGGATATAAGTGTATTTTGCCATAGACAAAATGTTTTATTTGCAAAAATTAGTCTAGCTATGTTTATTTTGGAAATAACTCTATTATCAGAGTTATTTCGTCAAATTTTCCTTAATATATAACATGACACTCCATAGTTATGCATCCGCTTCAAGATGTAATCGAACTCGTGACTTCTTGATTTTTAAGTCGTCTCTTATTACTAGACTATATTAGTGGGTTAAAATGTTAGTTTTATTTTGAATTACTATGCTACAATATTTTACAAATTTAAGTAAAAAAATGCTAAAATAAAAAATTAAAATACAAAGTATAATAGTTTTGATGTATTTTTGTTATCAAAATAATTCAAATATTATATATTTTTATTTGGTTAATTCAATTTTTTATCTTTGTATTTAAGTCATTAATTACTTAAAATTTAGTGTTTAATATTTAAATTTAAATTTTAAGTTTTATCGTAGGACTGTTAGACGAAAGTTTGTATTATAAAATGTAGTAAGTGATCTTTCGGTTTAAAAAAGTTTAAATTATTATTTTTAAATTCGAGTCATGCCAACATTTGAACCTTTGTTTATCATAACGGTTAAATGATTCACATTGTCCATTTTGTTTGTCGTAACGGTCAAATGATTCACATTGCCCATTTTGTTTATCGTAACGGTTAAATGATTAACATTACCTATTTTAATAATGTTAACGCAATACACCAACGGACACATGTCCGTTGATAGAGGCCAACCGTTTCGCGCTCAATACGAAATGTGTAGTAAGTGACCTTTCGATTTAAAAGTGTATCTATATTATTATTTTTAAATTCGAGTCATGTCAACCGTTGATCCGCCCACATAACGGTTAAACGGTTCCATTGCCCATTTTAATAATGTTTAAAGACTATATCAACCGGCACGAGTGTCCGTATGTGCCGATTCATATAGCTCAACCGTTTCGCGCTCAAAACGAAATGGACGAACAACCTCGTTTTATATATGTAAACTATTTATGTAAATAATGTTTTTACTTTTCCAATTTCAATACAAATATTTTTCCTCTTATAATAGATATTGTCTAAAACAAGTTGTAATTATGTAATAAATTGTGTTTAACACAAAGAATAAAATGGTGAATGAAGAAGATGAATCAAAGTAGCCTATATATTTGAAATCAATTATAGTTTAGTTGAATTTAACCCAACCTAACCCAAAAAAAAGCCCTTAATCCGATGTTTTTGCGTGTAAAAGTGCAAGCGGTTCTTGTTCAAGAGTTGGATACGTAGTTATATAAAAGAGAGAGAAAAATATAGAGAGAGAGGCGCAGATAGAGAGCGGAGACAACCCATCGATGAACACATTACAGCTTTTCCCCCAAAATCTGTGCCTGGATTAATCTATTTCAGCATGTTTGAGTAGGAGTTCATCTTCAATAACTCTTTTGAACTTTAGCAAACTCTATCAAGCTTCTTGGTGAACGGAGAGCTGGAAAATATAGCGTCCACTGAGGATCTGATACCGATCGGTTCATCTTTGTGAGTCTCTTCAGATTGAGTTTCTTGTCACCGATCCTTTCAGGTTTAGTTTATTCGAGGTACGATCTATCTGCTTTTATATTTAATCAACAAGAAATATCATTAGAATTGATGATCGGTAATTGTTTTTACATTCATTTAAGATGCTTGTAGGATCAGATAAACTGTGGTAACTTGCGATTGTTTAAATATACTGGATTTTGTTTGAACTTGTCGACTTATTGCAATCTTTTACTGTAAAAAGCTATTTTTTTTCTCTCTTGGAAGCTATGGTTGTTGATGCTTGTATCTGTGTCAATCTGCATGTTGTTTTGTTGATCCTTTAGTTTCTCTTGCTTTATGAGGTGTGGGATAGAATGAAGAAGGTGTGTTTATATATGTGCTTTGACAGCCACATTGGCTTTCTTGTTACTTCATCTTGACGGAAATAGGAATTGGAAGGATGAAAGACACAACTCCATTGAAAATAGTCGATGTAAATATGTTTCTAATAATTTCTGTAGCTACCCCATCTCTTTTCTTTGTGAGGAACTATTCTGCATGAGAAACTTAAAAATATATGGCTATTTGATTATTCAAGTGCTTTCACTTTCTTAACTTGATAACTTTTATTGTGGTTTACAGGATATACAAGTAGTTAATGTGGAAACGGAGTGATTTATAATTTGCATGGGTTACGATGCCTGAGCTGAGAAGTGGAGCTCGGAGATCAAAACGCCTTGTTGATCATCAGGCTGCCCTTCAACCAGTTGATAAAGAAGAGAACGTGCTTGCAACTGCTCCTAATAGAGGGAGAAGAAGAGTTGGTGGACGAGGAAGAGGTTCAAATGCTTTACCTATAGCAAAAGGGCCTTCAGCGGCTATACCTGCTAGGCCACCTACTGCTGGCAGAGGAAGAGGGGTTAGGTTTATAGATCTAGACCCTGAGCCACCTTGTGAGGTCCTTCCAGTAGAACCAGTATTGAATAGAGTTCAGGGGGTTGCGGATAAAGCCATTGCGATGGAGGGGGGAAATGGGGACAAGGTTTTGGCAGTTGAAGAAGAATCAAGTACTACCCCCGTTCCTGATAGGGTATCTGCCTGTTTTTACTCGTGTATTATTTTCCAGTTGTATTTCTACTACAAAGTCTGTCAGTGGGATCTTGGATTTTTTTCGGGGCCTAGCTTTATGTACTTGTTTGGTAACACATGGAACTGGAGCTGGGTTTGCACAAGAAAACGTCAACAAATTTACGAATATATGTATATATATTCCAGGATATTATGTCATCTGAATCAACATCCATCTGAGTTACTTTACAAAAAGAGTCTTTCCAACAAATTTGTCAACATTTTCTCGTCCAAACTCAGCTCCGGATCCATGTGCTTCCAAACTAGCGAGGACAAACTAAATTTTCAGGGATCTAACATGACTTTTGTTGCTGTTGCAGGTGCAAGTTGGTGATTCTCCTGTATACAAGACAGAAAGGAAACTTGGTAAGGGTGGTTTTGGTCAAGTTTATGTTGGAAGAAGGGTAAGTGGTGGCACCGAAAGAACAGGACCTGATGCACTTGAGGTAATTTCTTTTTTATTTTTGTGTGTGTTTTGAATTATGGTTTCCAAACTAAGTCCTAATAGTTTTCTTTTAATATCAACGTTTTTGTTCCCACAGGTAGCATTGAAGCTTGAGCACCGGAATAGTAAAGGATGTAATTATGGTCCGCCTTATGAGTGGCAAGTGTATAGGTGAGCTCTTCTTGAAGACCTTTGTCATTTTAATAAGAAGAAAACATGTTGTTATCCTAACTATGTCTTTTGTTCTTAATTTTTCTTTATGGAAAGCACGTTGAATGGGTGTTATGGGATACCAAGGGCGCACTACAAGGGTAAACAAGGGGATTTTTATATCTTGGTGAGTGTCAATATTGGAACTTCTCAATCAAGAAGAGTCTACGTTGATCATTGTGTTTGAAAAATGATTTCAATAATGTTCCAGGTAATGGACATACTTGGACCCAGTCTTTGGGATGTTTGGAATTCTTCAGGCCAATTGTAAGTCACAAATTCTCTCTTTTAACATATGTACTTGTCATTTATTACTGTTACACCCAGTTACCAGTATGTGTATCTTGTGCCCTTTTGCTTGCAACAGGATGTCACCAAATATGGCGGCTTGTATTGCAGTGGAGGCAATATCAATTCTTGAAAAACTTCACTTGAAAGGGTAGGCCTTTATCACATCCATGTGTTTTCTATGACTTTGTGTGCTTTAGAGCTCCAACGGAAAAACTTCCTTTCATTTTGTTACATTATTACCATTTTGTGTAGTCATGTTATTCAAATATTTTTGCTTCTATGTATTACAAAAGGTTTGTGCATGGTGATGTGAAGCCTGAGAACTTCTTACTTGGCCAACCTGGAACACCTGAGGAGAAGAAACTCTATCTTATTGATCTTGGTTTGGGTAGGCTGTTTTTCCTCCAAAACAAATTGTATCTTACCATTTGGAAACACTTATTTTTGCATCTGTATCCTTTTTCAGATACAAAAACATTTTTTTTAAAACTAAATTTAGCTTCTAATCGTTTTTGTATACAAAAATAATAAGTGCTTCCAAATGTGGCCTACTGAAGATGCACATTGTGTATGAAATTTGACCTTTCTAATTATTCATGATTATATCAACATTTTGTGATACAGCATCTAGATGGAAAGATGCCTCAACTGGGAAGCATGTTGAATATGATCAGCGCCCTGATATATTTAGGTGAGTAGAACATTATGTTTTTGTGGAACTACACTTGTTGGGCTAGTATTAATGACCTTTCTTCATCAGGGGCACAGTAAGATATGCAAGTGCTCATGCACATTTGGGCCGGACAGGAAGTAGAAGGGACGATCTTGAGTCATTGGCATATACCCTTATATTTCTAGTCAAGGGAAGACTGCCATGGCAAGGCTATCAGGTAAACTAGAATGATCATTGACATCAACATTCCCAGTTCCAAATGAATACTAAGTCAGTGTTTGATAACACAACTTATCGCTTAATCTGAATAATTAAGTGTTTATTTGAATTAAATTCATTTGAATGACTTCACTCCATATTTAACCCTTGTAAATTAGTTAAATTATGTTATTATAGGAGTTAGATATTCTTTTAAGTACCTTCCCAACAACAATTCTACATTTTATCAAATCAACTTTTGTAAGAAACTTAAAATTTCAGATATTTTCATTTGGAGCGTTTGATCTTGTGTTATTTAAAAAAAATTCTGGGTTATATATTCAGAATCTTGTTTGATGAAAAAGTGGATTATTTGAATAAAAACGACTAAATGTCTTTTTGTTTTTAAAATTTATAAAATATAAAGTAAGGGTTTTTTATTGATGAATTGAGTGATTTGATGGTTGAAAATATAGATGACTCAGTAAAGGATTTTTTGAAATAATCAAATAACCCAAGATCAATCAAGCTCTTGCTTTATTCAGATTAATTAATTCAACACTTAAAATTCAGCATTCAATAATTTAACACTTAATTTTCAGATTTATCAAATGCACTTTAAAGCAATATATATTGAGTTGAAAAGGGTAACTTAATAAGGATTATTCTGGTTGTCTTTGCAGGGAGACAACAAAAGCTTTCTTGTTTGCAAAAAGAAAATGACTACTTCGTCAGAACTGATGTGTTGCTTTTGCCCAGCACCTTTCAAACATTTCCTTGAAGCTGTAACAAATATAAAATTTGACGAGGAGCCAAATTATTCTAAACTGATATCCCTCTTTGATAGTCTGATTGATCCATGCACATCACAAAGACCGTTAAGAATTGACGGCGCCCTTAAGGTTGCTGTTGCTTTTGCATTCCCTTAGTGCTTATGGTTCTTGAAAAGAGATTTAATATCTGAAGTCTTATTTTATATTTCGATATACAGGTTGGGCAGAAGAGGGGAAGAATGCCTATGAATTTGGAAGAAGACGACCAACCAAAGAAAAAACTGCGACTTGGTAGTCCTGCTACTCAGTGGATATCGGTTTATAATGCACGCCGTCCTATGAAACAAAGGTAAACCTGCTCATAAATATCCCTTTGTTTTAAAAAAAAAATATCCCATCAGGTTTTTTGGGAGATCATTACTAACTCAGTAACTCTAAAGTAATGATGTGCATGGTTATGTCAATGTCTTTGATAACATAACTTATCACTTAATCTAATTATGTACTTATTTAATTTAAGCTCATTCGATATCTGTTATTTGAAATAACTTAATTATTTAGATTCAACTCAAATTGAGTCAAATAACCTTTACTCAGTTCGGTAAGTTATGAATGACTTAACTGGGCAATCTAGTAAGAGCGTCCAAAAGACAACTTTAACCCCTGAAAATGAATCAAATTTTGTCATTTAAAGGGTAAAATAGTCATAAATACTTTCCCAACATAAGTTCCACATTTGATCAAATCAACTGACCAAGTACTTAAAACTTAGATATTTTCATTTTGGTTTATTCAACATTTAATTTTGAGACTTGTCTCTTGGCACTTAAATTAAGTAAATAACATTTAACCTTTAACACTTAATTTTCAGACTAAAATGCATCCAATCGCTGTTTTTCCTCTAAGTTACCATTGGATGCAATGTTGTGACAACTGCAGGTATCACTATAATGTTACTGATTCAAGGCTGCGTCAGCATGTAGATAAGGGTAATGAAGACGGTTTACATATCAGCTGTGTTGCTTCTGCACAAAACCTGTGGGCCTTGATCATGGATGCCGGTACAGGTTTCTCTTTTCAAGTATATGACCTCTCAGCTGTGTTCCTGCATAAGGTTAGTTCTATAAGTGCTTTAATCATATCCTATTATTTGTTAAGTTTTGCACACTTCTTAATTTATTCTTATTGCTATATGTCAGGACTGGATAATGGAGCAATGGGAAAAAAATTATTATATTAGCTCCATAGCTGGTGCAACTAATGGGAGTTCCTTGGTTGTCATGTCTAAAGGTTGGTTAAAGTTTTACAGTTTCATAATCTTTTCCTCTGTCATCTCTATTTTTTTTATTCTTTTTGGGGCTGGGAAAGGGTTTGGTGATTGGTAATCTATTAGGGTACCCGAATGAAAGAGACGGTAATCAGCTCAAGAATTGAGATGAGATACTTTAGAAGAACTAGATAGAAAGACTACAACTGTTATTCATCATCATTATTTTATATCCTAGTTGTTTATATTGCATTCTATTTATACTTCTATTCTAACCAACTATACTAACTATCTAACTACATACAAGTGACATAATTAATTATGAAAGTTCTTGCTGAGATGAATATAAAGGTAAGATATTATAATTAAATCCACAAACTTTCTAATATTTTGAATGATTCAACCTAATGCTTTATTACTTTATTGATCTCTACTTTCCGTAGTGATGTTGTTTTCTACTAATACTTTTAGGTACTCCATACACACAACAATCTTACAAAGTGAGTGAATCATTTCCATTCAAGTGGATCAATAAAAAGTGGAAAGAAGGTTTTCATGTCACTTTGATGACTACGGCTGGGGATCGTTGGGGGGTAGTGATGTCTAGAAACTCTGGATACTCTGACCAGGTTTGTTTTTGTTCTTTTGTTTTTTAAATTCCCTTTTACTTCCCGATTGCCTCATGACATTTATTGGTGGGTTGGATAAAGGTTGTGGAGCTTGATTTTCTGTACCCTAGTGAGGGTATACACCGAAGGTGGGAAAGTGGTTACAGGATAACTTCCATGGCTGCTACTAATGACCAATCAGCTTTCATTTTAAGTGTACCCAAACGGAAAGTCCCAGACGAAACACAAGAAACACTCCGTACATCTGCTTTCCCAAGCACACATGTGAAGGTATAATTAGCATAATGTTGTATAAAGAAATGTAATTGAATGGAATAAAAAGTCTCCCCCTGGTCTAAAATAAATTTCTGTAATAATTTGGCTAATGCAGGAAAAATGGTCAAAGAATCTCTACATTGCATCGATATGTTATGGTAGGACGGTTTGCTGATGCGTGACGAGACGAAAATACAAACTGTTGTGTTATGAAGTAAAATTTGCTGAAAAGAAAAGGAGGAGGAAGAGGAGGAGCGAATAAAAAGAGGTCAACTGCTGCTAAGCCATATAATAGTAGATGGAGCATTATATCCTTGAGCCAGTAACAGTGGTCAGGTGATTTAAATTTGTGCTGTGACTTTGCTAGCAAATTGCTCACTGAGTTCACAGTTAAAATGCTGGTGTTGTAATTTAGAAATTTGGGTTAGGGAGAAAGATATTTCTGTGATACTTACAACACAATTCAAGGATTGATTCTATTTCATGTATGCTGTTTTTGTCTTTCTTATGTTTGTTTGATTAGATTTAAACAATATTCAAGGACATATACCTAATTAAAACTCTCTAATATGTGGTTTTAAAGGAATAGCATCTATTGACCTAATAATGCATATTAGTATCTATTAAGAATGTTCATTTACCTTTCTTCTATTACATTTGTCAAAGATCAAAGCATAATATGCATGCTACAAAAAAGCATAATGTTATTATGTGTTCAATCATAACTTGTTTTTGGTCAATTCCTTATATTCTTCTCATTAGGTCATAGCTTTCACATCCCAATCTCATTAGGTCAAAGCTTTCACTAATAATGCTCTCATTATTTAATTTAAGTGGGAAATCAATCTTAAACCAAGTACAATTATTAATCAATGGAATTCATTTATACTAATTATTTTTTATTATATCATCTATTCTTTTCATGTAGCACTTTTTTATTTTTTTAATGAAAAGTTATTTTTTTAACACAATTTTTTATTTTTTTTTTCATTTATTATAGTTGTAACGCTAAAAATTGACTCTTTTCGAAAATAATTTTTCTAACTCGATAGTCACCTTGCTCTCGAGTGAGACGAGAAACCAAAATGGTAGCGTGATTAGAGTATACATATCATTTTTGTTCCTCGTCTCACTCGAAAGGAAGGTGACTATCATGATTAATTTTTAGCGTTCCAACTATAATAAATGAAAAGAAATAATTTCATACTAGATTTGACTTTTTTAGAGTTCACATAAATTATTCCTAAAAAAATTAGAAAAGAAAATTATTTTACGTGTTTAAATATATTTTATAGATTTTGGTCTTAGTTTCGTGTTTGGTTATACATGAGAAAAAGCATCAACGATATGTCTCACGTGACCATCAAACACGGTCTCAACTTTAATTTTTTGACAATTTAAAAGAAAATTGTTTTACATCTTATTTATTTAATCTTAAAACATTGTTATGATGATGAATTCAAGTCAAATGCTCTAGTATTAATTCGTTTCAAAGCATGCATCTATGTTATTGTCATGGTCTTAATCTTAAAATATTAAGAAAATTATAAATACCCATGGACGTGTGCGATGTTCAAAAATGGTACCTAGAAAAAAAATGTTAGTTTAAAAGTAAAATAAAATCCAAACAAACCCTTTATCCAATTTTTTTTCTAAAAGAACTAATATATTTTGGTGTTTTATATTTTTTTTAGGAAT
Organism: Impatiens glandulifera; assembly: GCF_907164915.1. Taxonomy (NCBI): domain Eukaryota; kingdom Viridiplantae; phylum Streptophyta; class Magnoliopsida; order Ericales; family Balsaminaceae; genus Impatiens; species Impatiens glandulifera. The sequence continues at coordinate 18,094,644 of NC_061865.1, read as the reverse complement.
TTTAAAAAATAATTAAGATATTTAAATAAGCAAACTAAAGTAAATGCTAAAATTAGAAAGAAAAACGGCAATTGGTCAGCTGGTGGGCCGGTTTGGGCAGGCAATCCTGACTGGATACATAGGCGTACGTGCATGAACATGGAAACCGGGTCTGGCCACATGTGGAGCCTCGGCTCAGTTGGCCTGGAGCTCGGATGCTAAAAGTGAACATGGTCCCACGTTCCCGATCCGATAGGACAGGGTTAAATATTAGGAAGAGTGAATATTAGAAAGAAATGCGTGTTGGTTAAGTGGTCTGAGGCGTGGACATAAGCGATGCGGGCAGGGGCGGAGCCAGGATTTAAAACCTACCCGGGCTAATTTTTTATCAAAAAAATTTATCCGGGCTAGTTTTATAATAATATCAAATAAACAAACAAAATAAACTAACTAGTGCTTTTTAGCGATAGGAAATAATCAATAACGACGGTAATTTACCGTCGTTACTGATGACTGCATACAAGCTATTTAGGGCTACCCGGGCTGTAGCCCGGGCCGACTTGTACCTGGCTCCGCCCCTGGATGCGGGGAGGTTCCTGTTTGAAACTTGGGGTATGCTCTCTTTTTACCATTTATTTAGTCATCTAGCTAAGAAAATACGATCGAATGTCTTTTTATTTTCTCGGTTCGCTCATGTCAAATTCGGTCGGACCGTTGCATTATCGTTCGTTCACCCTAAACGAAAATTTCATAAACTATTTTTTTCTTTTTTTGATCCTAGTTCGATACCAAATACACAACACAAAATGCATCTCTACAATACTAACCAAACAGTGACGAATTTAAAGTCAGATTTGAATAAGTGCTCCAAAATTTATGAAAGTATAATTTTTTCATAAGAATATTATCATCAGTACTAGAGTTTTTTTCCTTAACATTCTTACTACTAGGAGATCGATGATATTACATCCTTCCATCATCAATTTTGATACATTAATTAGTTTAATATGTTCATACATATATATATAAAAAGCTTGTACACTATACAGTATAAAAATTTTCTTGCAGCAATATGTAATTATAAATGATTTTATCCGACATCGTTCCTTGCTTTTTTTATGATATCATTTGATAATATTCATGCGTCTTCTTTTTACATATAGATGTAGTTTAATATGTTTATAGATATATTAAACATAATCCTATACACTTAAACAATATAATACAAATTTTCATGTAACAATATTCAATTATAAATGAATATATTCATTTCACCAGACTCGACCTCAGGATTACTCGTAGAAGCTATGAGACCTACGCGCTAGCCAACTGCGCCACCACCCCTTTGTAAAACTTGTCATTTATAATTATATATATAGAGAAAAATATATAATTCATAATTAATTTGTATAAATTATACCCAAATTTTTCACTAAAGTCAGGGTGTTAAGCCCCTTCTTACACCCCTTGAATCCGCCACTGGAACCATGAACACTAAAGACAAGATTTTCACCACAAGCTAAAATGCCATTTTCTAACCTAAAGGTCTTAGTTGTTTTTCAAGTGCATTAGCCATTTTTTAAAACACATTTACAATGTACTCAAAATATCTAACCTGTATTATCCAACTCATAATAACCTAAATTAAATTTATTCAACCCATTATTCAACCCATATTATTTATTAATATGGGTTGAGTATAGGTGTTGAGAATGACTTAAGTAATTTTTGACTCATTTAAGACATTTTTGACCCGTTAAACAATTTTTTTTATCATTAAACAATTATTTGATTTATTTTGTCACGTTTAATACGCTTTTAACTCGATCAACACTTTTGTAAGACCGTTTAACCAATGTTTGACCCGTTTAACAATTATTTAACTTGTTTTGATCTGTTTAATACGTTTTTAATTCGTTTAACACATTTTTGACACATTTATCACGTTTTGGTTTGTTTAACACGTTTATGAATGTTTAGTGCGTTTATTTTATCCGTTTAACATATTTTTAATTCGTTTAAAAATATTTTGATATTTTAATTAATAAATTATTTGATGAAAATAATAGGTGGAATGAATAAAAAGACCTTAATTATGGTAAACTTTATTTATTTTTAAAATCAAACTAAATATTAAAGAGATGTATTATTTATTGTCTGCTTTAACTTTGATTTTTCTATGACCGAAATATATGCAATAAATATATTATTAATAAATTTTAAAATTTGTAATTTTTTTATGTCCTCTTGGTCACACTGTGTATCGTGTGTGAAGAGCTTGACTTAATAAGGATGAAAGAGAAAATAATTAATTTGGGTAATTTGGATAACTCTAACCCAACTCAAACTCAACTAACTCAAATTTAGCCTAAACTAAATTAACTAACTCAAATTAATATTTTAAGTTAGGGTTAGGATTTTGGTCAGCTCATAATATGATCACCCCTACTTAGAACACTAGATACATCAAAACCAAACATACACAAATTTTATTATTCTACAGTCATTACACATTACATTTATAACTAAACCATGTTGTAAGATCGAACAATAAGCAATTAGAATATGAAAATGACATTTTTCTTAATTATCAAATTTTTACAAGATGATAACATTACTTTATGAATCCAAATGCTTTGGATGCTTACACATGTTGCAAATGGGTATAAGAACAAGCTCCAATCGACCTTAACCCGAATGGAGACCCCTAACTTAAAAAGGCAAAAACATCTCCAAAGTTCGAACAATTGTGATTTTTGTTTTTCCGCTAGTCCTTCCCTCGAATCACCATATTCCGCTCTAAATCAAGTCTTGAACATCTTAAATACATACTCGCGAAGGTTAATTGGACCAATTCTCTCTATCTGATTCCCGACGAGCAAAAGATTGAAAAAATGATCCCATTGTAGTTATGATCATTTATTTGTTGGAATTTTAAAACTAATTCTATAAATTCCATTAGTGAATGGAAATTAGAATGTGGGTAATAAAATTAAATCAAATTTACATGAAATTCAAACATGAATTAAAAGGTGAAATTTGATCCAAATGTATAATTTAAATCAATTAATTTAAATTAATTGATCTAAAATGCCTTAATGACCAATTAACAAAATGTTGTTAATTTGTAGTGTAACTTACATGAGTTTGTTATTATTATTATTTGTTATGATAATTAATATTATTATTAACAAATTGGAAAATCATGTAACGTTAGTATTGAATTGTAAATGCCTTAATTATTTTGGCAAAAAATTACTCTATAATGAAGAGAAAAACGTTAAGGTAATGAAGAAGCAAACAATGCCAACCGTTGGATCAAATGATGATTTTATTTAATGGTTTAACTTTTCAATAATATAAAATCTCTCGTCTCTAATCTAAAACTCACTTCATCATTTAATTCTTTCTCACTCTAGAATTCCAAAAGTCTTCTTCTTGTTTTGTGAGTGTTCTTCGAGTTCTTTGCTCGATATTTCCGTTGAAACCCAGTGATAGTTCAGGTACGCTGATCAAGTTCGACGAGTAGTGATTTCAGTACAGAATTACTACTGGATTCTTTGTACCCTGGGAGACAGCCATCTACGATAAGCTCTAGTACAAACGAGAGACGATAAAACTGTTTTAAGGGAAATTTGTCTAACACATGCTTCAAATCAACATTTTATCTGGTGATTTCATTCTTTGTAATATCGTATTTATTTAATTTGTTTGTAACATCATTTATATATATATATATATATATATATATATATATATATATATATATATATATATATATATATATATATATATATATTTTTGATATTTTTCAAGACAAAATTTCTAACATTATTTCCCTTTTCAAAATTTGAAAATATTAGAGATAATACTAATTGAGTTGAATTAGTTGATTTGATATTAATTGATTTGATCATGTATTTTAGGTAATAGAGATAATATCTTGATACTAATTGATTTGATCATGTATTTTAGGTAATAGAGATAATATCCTGTATTTTAGGTAATAGAGATAATACAATATCCTACGGATATATATATATATATATATATATATATATATATATATATATATATATATATATATATATATATATATATATATATATATATATATATATATATATATATATATATATATATGAATATACTTCAATCTTCTCTCAAGTTTACATATTTTGTCATTGTATCAGAGCGAGTTTGTTCTTAAACCCTAAATTCTACCTCACTTGTCTTTACATTCTGTTCTCCTCTTTCTCTGTCTTGGTGACATTGGTCACTTTCGTCATCATCATGTCATTTTCTGCTAATGATTCTCTCCCTGTTACCACAATGATAAATATGATGTCACTTAAACTTGAAGCCTCCACATACTTGATGTGGCGCCGCCAAACAACACAAATGGCCGAGTGTTTTGACATTTTGGGCCACCTCGATGGTACGACTCCGGCGCCGTCTCCCACGATCACGGCAGATAACGGTGCTTCCACTACAAACTCGTTTACAAGACGTGATGGCTGAAAGATACACGCCTCCTCAGTGTCATATATACCTCTCTCTGCCGACGCGGCCTCGGAGGTCATCGATTGTACATCCGCCAAACAAGTGTGGGAGGCGCTTGAGAGTGTCTATGCCTCTACGTCCCGTTCTCATCAACTACGGGAGGAGTTGCTATCACTTCGCCGAGGAGATCTGTCCGTTGAAGACTATGGAAAGAAGTTTAAACATCTCTGTGATTAGCTGCAGACCATCGGCCGTCCCATTGATGCCAACGATAAAAGGCACTAGTTTCTCCGCGGGTTTGGGGTGCAATTTACAGGTTTTGCCGACACTAAGTTAACCATCTCTCCAGTTCCGTCTCTACGTGATCTTCTCCACCAGGCTGTACAATTTGATATGATGCTTAAATCCATGGATGGTTCGTCTCCCTCTCCTACTTTCTCAGCTGTTCGCTAGAATTTTCAGGCGGTTGCCCCTAAGTTGCCGTCTCAACCATCGTCTCGCACCTCCCAACAACAGTACTCTTTTCGCTCAGGAGAAAACTTTAAACAATGGTTCAGGTTCTAGTGCTTCATTTAATTTTTGTAGTCGTAACAATTCTGGTGGAGGTGGGTTTCGTCGCACGCCTAGATGCCAATTATGCCGTGGGAGCACTACGCTGATAAGTGCTCCAAATACTTGAATGCTCTCAACTCCAACTCATCTACCCACCTTGCTCATGCGTTCACGTCCTCTTGCAATGTCTCGGATCAAAACCCTGATTGGTATCTTGATTCGGGTGCCTCAGCTCATATGACAAACCAACTTTCATCTCTTAACACTCATGAGCCCTATTCTGGTAATGGATCGGTTATAGTTGGTAATGACAATGTTTTAAATATCTCCCATATTAGCAATACTAAAATTTCTGGGGATATTAAATTACTAGATGTACTTGTCGTCCCGCATATGACAAAGAACCTTCTATTTATAAGTAAATTAACTAAGGATTACCCTGTGGATGTTCTTTTCTCTGACAAGTTTTTCATGATTTTGAACCGACTCACAAAGAAAATCATGGCTCATGGAAGGCGTAATCAGGGACCTTATCTACTTGATCGGGGTATTTCAGCTTTGGTTGCAGCTATTAGGGTCAAGAGGTTGAAAACGAGCTTTGATTTGTGGCATTTACGCATGGGGCATGTCCTAGTTTCTGTTATTTCATTGTTAAATAAGTAGAGTTATTTATCTGTTACTTCAGTTTTACCAAACCCTAGCATTTGCTCTTCTTGTCAGTTGACCAAAAGCAAGCGTTGACCATTTTCACTAAATGACAAACGTGCTACTACTGTTCTTGACTTAATTCATTGTGATTTGTGACGACCCGCACCTATTTCCACTTCTGATGGGTTCAAATATTATGTGGTTTTTATGGATGATTTCTCTCGTTTTTCATGGATATATCATTTGCGTACTAAGTCCGAATTTTATAATATGCTTGTTCGGTTTCATGTTTTCGTCTGTAATCAATTAGTATCAAATCAACTAATAGAGATAATATTAATTGAGTTGAATTAGTTGATTTGTTTAATCAATAAATATTTTAATAATTTAATCAATAAAAAAATAAAAAATCCAACAAGCTCATATAATAATAGGCCTGATTCTTCTTATATTTTTTAAATAACCTATACAAAATCAATTTTTCAATCAATCAATTTCACCAATCACATCACTCATTTCATTAATAAAAAAAATACTAAAATACCTTTTATTTAAAATTATTATTTTTTATTTTATTTATATGAATCAATACTCTTTAAGTCTTTTTATCAAAAATAATCATCACTTCTTCAAAATCATCATTTTTTCCCTATTTTAATCCCCAAAATAGATTTTGTGATGTTCTCTTTCCAAGAATCATCTCCTTCTTTTTTTGACTATTAATGGAAATAATCATATTAAAATGGAGAGTACCATAAATAGAGAAAGTGAATAAAACAAAGAAAATATATTAATACAATTATTAATCATTTTATTGAGTAAAATGTTTACACCAAACCAACAAATATCTAAGAAAACATTACACTATAATTCTTCTATATATGATGAACCAAAAAAATTCAAGAATCTCACCCAATCTTCAGCAAACACAACTTAGTTCAATCATCATCCTTTGCTTCCATTTTCCCTCATCTTTTGCTTCATCTCTGACCCTCTTTAATTCTCTCTTTTTGTGTCAAAATTAGAAAAAAAAAAAAAAGAGAAAAAGAAAACAGCCTGCCTCATGAATTAGTGTTAAAATAGAACCACATTATATACTAAAAAATCAAAGGGATCTTAAAATCATCTATGTTTATTTTTAATTTTATTACATTTTAATTTTGTATACTATTATTTTACTTCTTTTTTTTTAAATTTTAAAAGTTAACAAAACCCCACCGCCTAAATAAAAAAGTGAGAAAGGGTAGCTTAGAAGTAAAATAATCTCTAAAAACTTGCTTCCATAATGTTATTTATTTAATGCAACAATCCAACACTAAGATCATTAAAATTTTTATCTACAACCACATCCCTTATTTTCATATTATTTAAACAGAATAATTAACACCTAATTTATTTATAGAACTGAAACTAAATTTTATACTTCCAATTATCAAGTTTGAAGGCATAAATAAACTCCATGTCTTTGAGTATGTATTTGAGAGTGACGGCGAAATGAAGTAAAGCGTAATATCGAGTTATTTTGTATCAATGAAAATGAAGAACCTAAAGTGACAGTAAAAATATACAGATGACTGACTTGCTTAAAAAAAATTCTCTTATCTTCCCAACAAAATGTGTATTCATTTATCAATTTTTTGGAGTTATACATACTATAGCGATAATTTAATTTTATTTGAATTTAAGAAGCTAACACGCCCAGAACAGTTATAACCAAATTCCAAATTATATTTGCCAAATGAAAATGTGATCTCACCACTCATCGTCCACACTCTTTTTAGCAAACAAATATATTTGGAAAAAGAATCACATTTTCCAAATGAGACCAAGGTTTTGACACACCTAGGTTTTGAGAGTTTCCAAAAGAATACCAATTATCAAATTCATATAACTCATGTACTAACCCTACGAAAAATAGAAATTTTATGTTAGCCAAGTCATTGTAGATCTCAAGTAACCTGTTAGAAACCGAACTCTAGTATTTCCAGTTATTGGAGACTCACCAAAATAGGCTAAACTGATTTCAAATAATCACCAAAATATTTGATCAGGGAGAAAATGCCAAAGGAATATATAGGAGCCAGACCTCTTAACAGAGGAAGAAACCTAAAGTGATAAACAAAACAAGGAGAAAAGACCCTTCTATTGCCTCAATTCCAATTTTGGTCATATTTGTTTGGGGTTCTGACAAAAAAGAAATAGGAGCAATGACAATTAGGGCCGAGATGTATACTAACCAACCACCCCCTGTCAAATTAACCAAGTCATTCTACATTTTAAAGAAATGATAAGAAACTTGTGATTTTGATCCAGATAGAGTCTAAATCTTATTTTTCCAGTTTATTCTTCTAGAATTGAAGGATATCCAAACCAAATTTCTTAACTGACCTATACTGATACAAAAAAGAATATAGACTACTGTCTTCAAACTACTATTGTCTTTTTCAAGAAGGAAAATGATTCTATAGCAACAATGTGAAGTATTGTCTAGTTAATGTAAATGTTAGATTAGCTGAAAGAAAACACTGACAGTCTGTTTCATTTAGTCAGGATGAAAAAGGTTTCATTTTGTAAACCCTTGCTAGAATTTAAGTGGTGGGAAGATTCCAAAGCAGCAATTGTAATACTTGGGAGGCCATTTAATAAGTTAGATTAGCCAATAACATTAACAATCTGTTTCAGCTACCCAGTATACTGCAAACTAATTTCTGATGAATTGAAAGCTTAGGGGAACACTTTCACAAGTTAGATTTTAGCGTGGAAGACCAACTCTAGATTAGCCTTGAATCCAGCTCAAATGCTAACCCATATTCAAGTCCACCTATGAGCTAATGAGGCACGGAGGAGGCGACTAGTCCCTTCTTTCTTGCCGAAGCTTAACAAATGCCAACCGCTATATAGAGAGTAAAAGCCCTCTAGCCAAAACTTACTCTTAACAAGAAAAAAGTGCTTTTTTGGAACGGGCTTATCTATAAAAGAAGAGCCATTTGTTAGCCTTAAACATCTCTCTATGTGTAGTTGAGGATATAAAACTAGATAACAGGCTTAAGTAGGCACAACAGTTTCTATTGTTATTGGGTACACCGCATTCTTCCTTATAGCATATGGAAATCTAAGGCAACATCAACTTCTGAAGCAATAACTTCCAATTAGGGGATCATTTTCCCAAAAGAGACGAACTATTTTATTGTTTGCTAGTACTCCAATATTGACAATTCCATCTATTCCTATGGTTATCTTGTTTTATTAACAATGTCTAGTAGTTTTTCGATGAATTCGTCCTATAAATGATCAATTTACCTTGGGTATGGAAAACCACCAACGTTACTGGCATAATTAGTTAAATTGAAAGCTCAAGATTCTGAAAATAAAAGTTTGGATATACAAGAACCTATCTGTTGAACTATTCAGTCTAGTGGTCCTAGACTAAATAAGGGCTTCGTGTGATATTTATGTTAAATGAGATATGAGGCTATTAGCAAGTATTACACTTGAAATCTTTCCATCCATAATAAGCTAGAAACTAATACGACAGGTGTTCCGAGAAGGGCTTCAACTTGTCAGTTAGACGGTTCAGGTTTGTTAGTGCAATTAGTAAGTATAAATAACAGTTGAATGGTTATTTGGAATTTCTATTTCTCTTCTAGGATTTCTCACTTCTCATCTCTAGATAATTCTCTCTAGGGTTCTATATTCTCATCTCCATTTATAAATAGCTCTTAGATTGTTATGTGATCCTACATTCTTTTCTCATCTCAAACTCAATTCTCTTTCATTCTATGTACTCATTTCATCAATTATACTCTTCAATTTCTAGATATTTAACCTAATAATAGTTCAACCTTTCATCAGAAACCAGTACCAAATTAGAAACCAGTACCAGATTATAAGCCTAAGATCAAACATTTTGAATCCTAACCATGATTCTGAAGATAATTTATTTGTTTTAACAATATAGGGAGACCAGCACTAAGCGAGACAGCTAAAACTTTGCATCATTTTTATAGAAGTATCATTTAGGGCCAATAAGACCGGGTTTCAATTTCCATTCGTTACAGGCATTTACAAAAACTATAGGGATTCTCATTTCATTCTTTCAACAAAAGTTGGATTTAACAAGCAAGTTCAGACATTAGATTGTGAAGTACAACACTAAAAACATTATATTTACTATGACCTTTAAAAATAGAGAAGATGTTAGGTACCTGAGATTTTACAAAAAGGCACAAGATTTTAGATACCATCAGTGATGTCTTTGTATTTCACAAAGGCTATAGCAACCTAAAATCACAACATTTGGTTTCTGATGTCTTTGTATTTCACAAAGGCTATACAAGCTTTTAGGTACCAACCAATCCAAATATTCTTTGAGTGTCTCCTTGGGACAACAATTTCTGTTCAATTTGTGAAGGCAGCACTGGTTAATTTAGTTTTTTTCTAAAACCTTATTCACAGAGACAAGAAGTTAAGTTATTGGAATTTTACAAGGGCTATAAGATTTTAGATAGCATGAGTTACATCTATCATATCTATTCAAGCACAATTCTCATATGAAAACCAATTGATACAAACTTTTTACCTCCATCATAGGACAAAATTTTCTTTAGATGCAAATTATCTCCATAAACAAAACTATGTCAAAAGATACAACAGTTTAATAACTGCCAAAATATCTATTCAAACAAGCGAATCCAATTTCCTATTTGTAAATGGTCCAAAACAAATCTTCTGCTCAAAATTTTCATCTCTCATCTACTTTTTTAGTCCAATCATAAGAATATGAAAATAGATGACAGGCAGGCATCAATAGGAGTTTCAATTTATTTTTCTTAGTGTCTTGACTTTAGAAGATGCTCAAACATTTTGTTGGACACAAACAAGTCTGAACAAGCAAATTTTGGTTAAATGGTGAAAGTGTCATTTTCAATTGGTAACTTACCATAAACCATGGATGCAATGGAACAACTCAATAGGAAAAAGCAACTCTAATTTAGCTTGTTACATTTTGTAAAAGAGTGTTTCATTACTTAGGCTAAATTTATTAAGGTAATATGTGCTTTTAGAGATGTAAATGAGCAGAGCTGCTCGTGAGCTATTTGAATCTCGGCTCAGTAAAAAGCTCGTTCGATAGTCTTAACGAGCCGAGCTCGAACTTGTTTAAAAGCTTGAAAATTTAAACGAGCCAAACTAGAGATTTTAGATATTCGGCTCGTCAGCTCGCAAAATGTTCGTTTAGAGGCTCGTTTAAAACCTCGTTTAATATTTATTAAGAAATGAATATTTAATAACCCCCAAAAAAGGTGAAGCTCTTCACCTAACGTGAAACCTTCTTCTAAGTTGTAAACGAGCTCTAAATGAGCCGAGCTCGTGAACCCAACTAAATATATATGAGCTGAGCTCGAGCTTGGAACTTTTCAGCTTGGCTCAGCTCTTTTACAACCCTATGTGCTTTACACCCTTAATTATTTGAGAAGAAATTCTAAAGAGTTTCATGGGCATAACAAGATCAACCAAACATTTAAGGAAGAGATGCAGTGGGCAACTCAATTGGACAGGCAACTCAACTGGACCTTGTCTTATATAAACACTACAGTTGAAGTGGGGGAAGATCAACAAAAACTATAGTCTGGTTTAAGCAAGATAATAAAAGGCAAGAGCATACAAGAAATGGTATGTGAACATCCCAAGGAAGATGCTTCATCTTATTTCCAATACCATAAGTATAAAGCAATAGTCATAGGAAAGATTATTTCTTAATCCATGTCTTCAACCACCTAACTCATCCCTGCTAACAAAATTATATTGTGTTGAATCAAATTGCAAGTTATTCCCTTTTGAAGGGAAAAGCATATGATGACCAGACTATTATGTGATCATCAACACCGTAAAAGATAACATCAAGTAGCAGTAAACCATTACCTCAAAAAAAAGAGGATATAAAAAGAACTTCGCACTGGCACAAGACAAAGTAAATATGCCAAATTATAAGCAAAACAAACTTAACTGAAATAGGAATTCTGAGTTTCAAAAAAACATCTTGTCTAATAAAATGCATTCTGATATTATACTCAAAAGTAAACTTGACCTGCAGCAGAAGGACAAGTTCAAAAGCCATCTCCACTAAAACAACCTGAAACATACAACAAAAATAAACACCCTGCCTGCAGGTATAGGCCACAGAAGGAAAAATCACCTAAAACATGAAAAAATCTAAGACTCAACAAGCTAACCTTCATAACAGCACTATATAAATCCTCAATGCTTGGTTCCATGAGCTTCATAACCTGATCCTCTAGACTTGCACATAATTCTATATGTCTCTATGAGATCGAGCTCCAAGTGAAGAGAGGTTGGTTGCTCTACAAATCAAATCAACCAACGTCATGAATAAGTTTCCGAAACTTGGCAACAGACCGTTGGTCTCAAAATGAACTTACTTCCTCTTTTTTGCATTTCTTTTAATGTTCGCAACAACATTTAGAGACATCTTCTGGTGGTCCTTGGTGTGGGCATGCATGTCCAATGCTTCCAATGATTCACAGACAACATCACAAATGCGGCAGTATATGCCTGGAGGCCTCCGCCTCTCGATTGAATCCAAGCTAGCCTAAATTGATTCAAACAAATAATATAAATCAAGAAGAACATGTGCCTTACAATTAAAACATGTGGTCTACATGTTTAAGAAACTGTCTAACTAAGTAAAGAATCTGCAAGAAAATTAAGAGAAGAGAAAGTAATAAGGCTTTAAGCACTTACAGAAGATGAGTAGCTGCTCCTGAATCCAGGTTCACCAATACGAGGCTGGCCAAATAGATTTTCACCTAATGACTCACCAATTCGCGGACGATGATGCAAATTTCCTGGCCCAGAAAAATCACCCATGCGTGGATCACCATAAGAACCAAAACCAGGTTCAGGCAAGGGAAAATGGCCATGAAAGTTCCCTGAACTGAAAGGATCGCCTTTCCTCAAATGGGGAGGGAGCATTTCAGGCCTAGTTAAATCACCACCTCGAAAGTTCCCAGGTACATCAACTTCACCTCTCTGTGGGAGCCTATCTTGACTAAATGGATGGCGAATAGGATCTGATGAGAAGTTTAAGCCCCTTGATGCGTCATTAAAATGATGTGATTCCCATCCATTAATGTCATCCAATCTTGGCTGGTTACGATGAAGGTGAGGATTACGGGAATGGAAATCAAGATATTCACGACCTGGGCTTCTCGGATCCAGCCTATCCATATGATGCCGTGGATATTCAGAAGTGGGTGCAAGAAAAGCAGGATCCAATCTCCCTGTATTACCATCAGGACCAAGAGGCCTTACTCTATCATGAGCTTCACGTGGAGCATCAAGTTTGTAGGGAGGCCTGGATACTGCAATAAAGAAAATAAACCAAAGAGATTATTAAAAGTAGCCTTTGCAAGAAAGAGATATGAGGTGGATTAGAATATAACTTTAGACAATGGACCAAAATCAAAGGAAATTCATACTCCTAAATTTACCTCGGTCATGTTGACGAGCAGGATCCACTGGGAAACGATTCAACCCATCTTCAATATTAAAAGGGGGGTCACTACCTTGTTCCCTCTTTCCTCTCGCTGACATTAACTCTGACGGCTCCCCATATGGACCCATGTTTGAAGTGGCAAAAGGATGTGAATCTGGTTTCCTTCCATCCAAAGTGCTCGACTTCAAATTGTTGAAATGTCCTGCTTCCCCTGGATGATTTGGATGTGGCTGACTTATGTAACTTCCCTTTCCCATGCCTATAGCAGTCAACTCAAAACTTCCTTCAGGAAGACCAGCAGGAAAACGCTCTGGTGGGACTAGCTGCATTCCTTTCAGATGCATTTGTTCTGGTCCTTGAGGCTTAGTAACATTTTGAGATTGCACAAGGGGGAACATAGAACTTCCAGGATGCCTCTGATGCTGGCCAGAATTTGAGAGATGCAAAGGATAACTTGGGTCTCTTCCTTGTTCTGTTACAGGAATTTGATTGGTAGGATTAGGAAAAGTCTTTCCCTGCTTCTCATTTGGAGCAGGGAAGATCTTGACATCTTCCCCTACATGTCCTTGACCCTGATCTTGAGAAACAGCCTTTGAACCATCTTCAAACTCACTGCGAGAAACCTCAGAATTGACCATATTTTTTGTCTTCACTTCGAGCGAAGTGTCAACAGCTCCACCATCCCCTGAAGTCTCAATTACACCATCTACCTTCTTTGCAGATACACTCTTAATAGAAGAGTCTGGCAAAGTACTCCCATTTTCAGGCAACAGAGTACCTGTTCCTTTAGCTTTGGGATTTGAATCTGTGTCCATATCTTTGTTTTGGTGTCTTCCATCACTGGATAAACCATATGTTCCTTGGTTGGAAATCACTGTTGTCTCAACTGAAGGACCCGAATTTGAAATGACATCAACTGATTGTGCAATCTGTTGCTCAGATGACTTTAGTAGTTGGTTGTGCCTTCTAAGAGTATCATTTTGATTAAGAGGGGCCTGGTTCATGAAGGGCTGCATTGGCCTGTCCTGACCAGCACTAGTAAACACAGCAGGTGACTGTGCAGAAGGTTGAGGTTGAACTCCATGACTAGGCACAGTAGGCCGTGCATTGTAATTCTGAGACTGCTGCGTCATATTTTGAGGTGCAACAGACTGGTGAGGAGCAGTAGGCAAAGAGTGAGGTGGGCGCATCTGCTGCTGCTGCTGCACAAAAGGAGCAGATGGATATAACTGATTTTGTACAGGCACGGCTGGTTGCCCTTGGAAAGTTTGTTGAGATTGAATGGAGTGTGGCGGCATTGATTGATGTGGGGGCTGCAATGCAGGACGATGATTACTTGGATAACCAAGTTGCTGAGCATGACCATACATGGGAAGTTGTTGTGTTGGAGGGAAGCTTGGAGCAGGACCTTGAGCTGGCAACACTGTTGGTGGCAGCTGACTTGGCAATTGAACATTAGATTTCATCTGCGGAGGATGTTGTAACTGACCATAATATTGGTTAGGAGGATGCTGAGGAAACGCATTTTGGGGATTGACCTGCTGAGGTGCTACCTGCATGTGCTGATGCGCCTGAGGCTGTCCGTAGGACTGATGACCTGAAACAGCATGAAAAGGTGGTGGAGGATTCACATACTGAGGACCAGCCTGGAAAGGAGGCTGAATTTGGGGTTGTTGTGGCGGTTGTGGTAGTGGCTGCTGCTGTTGGAAAGGTGGCTGAATCTGTGTGGGTGGATGTTGAACCTGAGAATGGGACTGTTGATGATACTGGGGCATGGGTTGTTGTGGCCTTTGCTGCTGTCCTGGATAGGGTCCATGTGACTGAGCTTGTACTGGTGCTTGCATTTGAAAGGGGGGTTGCCCAGCAGCAAGGTACTGTTGTTGTGGTGGATTAACTGCAGCCTGGTTTTGATTTTGCCCAGTTACAGGAGCTTGAGCATGTAGTAGCTGTTGAGGTTGTGGATGGTGGGTCTGGATTTGTGGTTGAGGTTGAGTTGGTAATTGGATTTGGGGATGGGCCTGAACCTGAGACTGTTGTTGAGGATGAGGATAAACCTGAACTGGTTGCTGCCCTTGCCCAGCAGGAGGGTGCTGCCCTTGGCCGGCAGGAGGGTGCTGCCCTTGCCCAACAGGAGGGTGTTGCCCTTGCCCAACAGGCGGGTGCTGCCCTTGCCCAACAGGCTGGTGCTGCCCTTGCCCAACAGGTGGGTGCTGCCCTTGCCCAACAGGTGGGTGCTGCCCTTGCCCAACAGGCGGGTGCTGCTGAAACTGCTGGACTGTTGGCTGTTGATATGCATGGTAATATTGATACTGCTGCTGATAAAGGTCATACCCAGGTTGTTGCTGATAGTACTGCTGATGTTGCTGATAGTACTGTCCTTGATTTTGTGGAATTGTGCTAGTAACTGCTTGCACCTGACTAGTAGCAATGGCCTGCTGATTAACATCCTGACTGGGAGGACCACCTGCTACTTGAGTGGTTGCTGCAGGTGCGTTTGTTGTCTGGCTTTGGACAGCAGAAGTGGATACAACAGTGGCAGCCTGCTGAACCTGAGAATGTATGCCCTATTAGCAAAAAATAAAAGATAATCAGGGTTTTATTAATTGAAATGACTAATAACTCTGCCGTCACTATACTCCAAATCAATAATCATAAAAGCACTCAACTGGACAATTCTGAACATGCTCTTGGACTTGCCTATGCACAATCTGCACCCCACATCTATTACAAACAACTGGGGAACTTCCAAAGGCACAGGTACCACAGTGAGAAGAACACTCAGATAGATTACCTTTCCACGGGCATCCACTCCTGTTGTACAAACAAGTGACAGGTATTTTACCTATAGTTTCCGCCAATGCTTTGTCACTCTCCTTAAGTGGCTACAACATATATAGATTTAGATTGGTTGAGAATGATGATAGAAATGATGCTGAACTAAGAATAGGAAAATATTAAAAATAAAAGAAAAACAATAAACCTTCGAGTCAGCTTCTGTAACCAGAAACCCATCGTATGGACAGGCTTGTGACGTGGATACAGTATAAGTTAAGCATGGCTTGCAAAACAGATGCGAGCACTGAGTCTTAAGAGCTTCGTCTGGATAGACAAGTTGACTACATACTGGACAGAAATACTCTCCTGCAAGTTGACTAACATCTACAATGCATTCGTAATCAAATCCCATTCTGGTCGCAGATGAGCTTAATTGCCAAGAAACATCCAGAAAATCATAAGAGGATTAACCAAACCTGCATCAGAAATAAATAATCACTAAAATGAAAGATTCAAATCAAGACATTCTACAGCCAGAAAAGTGTCAGTCTTGCCTACCAATCACAACATACATTAACTTTGTATCCAGGATATCAAAATGCATAAAGTATCCTTACAACCCAATCAAGTATCCAAATGTTATATAAACCCACATTTAATTTTTAACAAGATTATCTCATACAGAGAATTCAGTGTTCACTAGTTTCACAAAATCAAAAAACCATGTTCAAGAAAATTAAAAGAACAAGACGAATACAACATTCTCAGTTTTATTTACTTATCAATAACATCCATGGCCCAGGTTTACCACCATCAAGTATACAATCAGTCAAAGGCATGCACCAGACTCGACAGAAAGCACTAATATAACTTAAAAATGACAAGAAAGAAAACACAAAAGGAACAAAAAATGTGCGTTCGAGAAAGAGACTGATACCGGTAGATCGAAGACGCGGCAGGACCAGAAACAGATCGACACGAGGCTTGGCTGCAAGTAACGAGGGTAAGATAATGGAGAAGGGAGATTGGGGTATCGGTTACAATCGGCTGGTACATGCAAAACGGGGAGTGATAGATAGAGAGAATCAGTCGATGCTAGATTTTGGCCAAGGCGGTGGTTTTAAGAGGCCATGAGATTCTTCTTTTAACACTTTTAATCTTGCGCAAGAAAGATGAGACCTTGCGAATGAGGCCTCAAATTCCTTCACTAATATCAACTTTAACCTAATATCTTAAATATGATTTTCCATTTGTTTGAGTGAAACCCTATATTTATTTTAATTTTTATTATAAAAAAATAATTCTCGTTAAATCAAATAAAGAAGGTTAAATAATACAAGTTTGCAAAAATTAAAGTTATAATAAAAAAATTTAACAATCGTGCAATTTCTTGAGGGTAACTTTAAAGGCGAACTAATTTAAATTTTATAATAATGAGTGATGAAGTATAGCAAGTCGAGCAAATCAATGAAGTGGTAGTGAAATTTATGTGTATCAAATAGTTGGTAAGAAATGCCAAAAAGTTCTATCAAATGATAACTAAGCCCATCCCGAAAAATAGAGGCGGAATTATTAAGGGGCTCGTCTCTAAATGCTTGAAAACGAGTTGGTAGCCGCAATGCAAATTAGAACTGTCTCGGAATCCTTTCTTAAGGTAAAAACATATGCTTAGAAATTTCTTTACTAAACCCAAATGAGAAAATTTCAAAGGCTCGAACGAAGAGGTATATTGTTCGAGGGCTTCGACCCACGTATATACGTCTTTCATCACCTCGATTCAAGGTTGAGCTCAACAACCTTCACTCAAGGAGTTTGAAAAAAGTCCCTTAAGTGTTTTAGGTGCGGCAAGACTGGACACTTTAAGAGAAATTGTCAAGTAAATTTGGATGGAAATTTCGCTAGTTCAAATCTCGGAGAAAAGTCTGACCAGGTTGTTGAGGAGGACTAAGATAAGGTTTTGCATTTCGATGTGATGATTTCGAAGGAAAAGCAAACAAAGTCGTCTTATGGTAACACATGAGATCGATCAAAGGTGAATCGTTGATTTAGGGTGTGGACATCACGTTACTAGAGATGATTCTGTACTCATCAAGTCAAATTCATAATGGAGGCGGTGACATTGTCACGGCAGATAATTTGGTTCATGAAGTTAAAAAGGAATGATCGATTGTCATTAATAGCGGTAAGGGAGAATCTATTACTCTGAAGAATGTCTACCACATTCCAGGAATTCGGAAAAACCTTTTCTCGGTAGCAAATGTTATAGATGTCGAAAATATTGTGTTGTTCAGTCCACATGATGTGAAGTTTTTAAGTAACGTGAAAGAAATCAAGGCAGGTGTGGTTCATATTGGAACACGGGTAAATGATCTCTTTGTCCTTTTCATCATCAAATTCGTACATCGAAAATGTGAACGACAAAAACACCTCATTTATATGGTAGGCAAGGCTTGAGCATGCTAATATGACTAAGCTTAGTGTTGTGTCTTGAAAGAAACTTGTCGAAGGTCTACCTGAAGATTTAAGGATTGATGAGGGCAGTGTGTGTGAAGGATGTAAATATGAAAAGGCTCATCGACTTCCATTCGACAACTCTAGATCAAGAAGTAAGGGTCATTTGGTCCGAGTTCATAGTGACTTGATGGGACCAACTCGGACTACCTCATACTCGGGAAGTAAATATATGTTGATGTTTGTGGATGATTTTCCCCAATTCATTTAAATGTACTTAATGTAAGAGAAGTCCAAAGTGTTCTCTAAATTTCTCGAGTTCAAGGAGACGGTGAAAAGAGAACAATATATAAAAAATCAAGTACTGCGGACAAACAATGGTGGAGAATTTTTCTCAAAAGAGTTTGAATTGTTTTGTAGGCAAAATGACATAAAAAGAGAATTTTCTTGTCCTGAGAGCCCACATTAGAATGTGATTGCCGAAATGAAGATTCGACACCTTATAAAGACTTGTAAGTTGTGGCTGCATATGAAGAATATACCAAAATAGTTATGGGTGGAAGACATGAGTTGTGTTGTTAATGTCATCAATCGAGTTCCACTTAGCCCAAATAAGTTTAAATCTAGATTGAAGATGCTTTATGGTTTTAAGACAAGTGTTAAGTATTTTTGAGTTTTTGGATCTACTTGTTATGTCCATATTCCAGACAAGTGCGTGTTCGTCGGCTATGACGAGAGGAGGAAAGGATGGAGGTGTATGAATCCATCAACCCACAAATTCAATGTGTCGAGAGATGTGATTTTCGATGAAATTTCTTCGTACTATAGCAGGGATGTTGAGGAAACTATTCAGACTAACATTCTCATACCCACATCTACGGGAAGCTCCTCTAGTAATGATAATAGTGACAGAGGGATTCCTAACTTAGCTCAATATACTTTAGTCGATGAAAGAGATGAAAGTGAAAGTGTACCAAGAAATCCACATCAGGAAGAATCTAGTAAACAACAGAATGGAGAATCTCGACCAAAAAGGAACATTGTAAGGCCCTATCGATTTAAGGATGATAGTTTTATAACAATCTTCTCTTGTTTTTTGGAAAACGCAATAGACGATGAACTCGCTTCTTATAATGAAGCAAATGATGTCAAGGAATGGGTGGAAACAATGGAGGAAGAAATGCACGCTCTTAAGAAGAATGAGACATAGGACATCGTTCCGAAGCCTCCTGGTACTCAAACAGTCACATATAAATAGGTGTATCGAATCAAGTGAAATGTTAATGGAAACATAGATCGATACAAAGCTAGATTGGTCGTTCGAGGATTCTTGCAAAAGTATGGAGAATATTACAAGGAGACATTCAGTCCAGTTGCGAAGATGATGTCAATTCGGACTATGTTGGCCTTAACAACAAGTTCTTTATGCAAGTTGTGGCTATTGAACGTCAAAATGCATTTCTCTACGGAGAACTTGATCGTCCAATACATATGGAATAACCACCTGGATTTGAGAAGAATGATGGTCATTAGTTGGTTTGTAAACTTAAGAAGACACTATATGAATGAAAGAATATATGAATTAAAGAAAACCCTACGTGCTTGGTATGGAAAGATTGCAGAATATCTTCAGTTTTGTGGGTACGAAGTTTCAGAATCTAGCTCAAGTCTATTTATAAATAAGCATCAAGGACAAATGGTGGTGGTGCTTCTATATGTGGATTACATAATCTTGACGGGCAATAACTATGATGAGTTTTCCCGACTACAAGATGAGCTATCGCTTTGTTTTAAAATGAAAAAGTTTGGTGAACTTGGAACTTTCCTTAGTCTACCAATCGAAAATTTCGATAAATGTTTGTTTGTATCGCAGATCAACTACGTAAATAAGTTGGTAGATAAATTTAGTATGACACATAGAAAAAAGAGTTATACTCCTCTCGACGTAAATCCTAGACTTAGTCGAGACAAAGGAACATGTTTACTAGATCCTCGTTTGTATCGTGCTCTTGTGGAAAGTCCAATTTATCTAACTATAATAAGGCCTGACATTGCTTATGTAGTTGGAGTGGTGATTCAATACATGCAGGAGCCAAGAAAACCACACATCGAGGAAGCGAAAAAAATTCTGAAGTATATTAACACCTCATTAGATATAGGTCTACTCTACGAGAAAGATGCAAAATTTGTCTTGCAAGGATTACGGATGTTGACTTTGCTGGAGATCGAGACGATTGAAGGTCCACATCTGGGTTTGTTTTTCTTTGTGAAAACACTAGCATATCTTGGAGTAGTAGGAAACAAGGATTAGTATCCTTGTCTACGACATAAGAGGAATACAAAACATCAACTCACGCAACATAGGAGTGCATATGGCTTCGTAGACTCTTAGAGGATCTTCATGTCAAGTTTGATCAGTCGGTTCCTATCTGTGGAGATAATTTGAGTACTATTAAATTGACTTCAAATCACGTGTTTCATGCGAGGACAAAACACATTGAGTTGGAGCATCACTTTATTCGTGAAAAAGTACTTGAGAGAATTATTGAGATGGTTGTAGTAAAGAGTCAAGACAATGTTGTTGATATCTTCACAGAAACACTTCCTAAAGGTCTTTTTGAAGATCTACGATCTAAGTTGAGACTAGTTCATACATCACTTTAAAGGAGAGTGTTAGAAATTAAAGTAATAATAATAAATGTGTTTTTTCATTATTCAAGAGTCTCTTGAATTGTCCTAGTCTCTTGAAATTATCTCTTATAAATGAGACTATTCAAGTATCTTATTTTAATGTCTAAGTTTTGTTTAACTATATATGTTGTAATCGTGTTCTTATTTCAATAAGTTCAATAAAAAAAATTCATTCAAGTTTGTTAATCTCTAAAGTCTTTATTCACTTTTCTAATAAGTTTCTTCGTGGTTCAATCAACGAAGTCTTGAATGTGACTTCGTTACATTGATAATGTAATGTTTATGTTAGTTTTCTCCATTAGAAGTTAAACCTCTTTAAAAAATAAAGTCCAACAAATTTAAAATTCATTATAAAAAATTTAGGATTTATTTTAAAATATATATATATATATATTATATTATATTATATTATATTATATTATATTATATGGAACAGACGAAAAGGATGAGTTGAGGTGAGCTCCAGTTTTCCACGCATCCCAAACAGATACTATATATAATATAATATATTAATTAGATAAATTTTAAAAAAAAATCTTTAAACTCATTAATAAAAAAAGCTTAAATTAAATTTCAAACTAAAAAGTTTAAACTATATTAGTTGCGTGAATATTCTTCTACTCTCAAATCCTTAGTGAAGATTTTAATTTATCAGTCCAGATACTCCTCACACTCACCAGATCAGCACTCAACAAGCTAGTGATCTTATTCACCACTTCAGCCTTCAGCTATCTGTAATTTGAGACGAAGAATTTAATTCGAGGCCTTATTCTCTTCTTATATTTCGTATTTAAATAGTCGAGCAATAACATTGTATTAGGATTTAGCCATTTAGGATTTTGGTTTTTGGGTAAGTGGTAACCAATTTCAATTAAAGTGATTTAGGGCTTAGGAATTTGAAGTTTTTTTTAGTTTAACTACTATATGGTCAAAACTTAGTTCGATTAATTGTTTGATAGTTGATAATATGTAACAAATTGAGCAAAATGACTTTTTAAAATTTCATATTCTATTTCATACTCTTTTACGTAGGATATGGAAAGATTTTATAAACAAATTTGTACTTCTACATCTCATTCCCAACATGAGCCTCCTTCATCATCTAATGATCTTACTAATGACTAATGAGCATAATGTTATTGAACAAGTAGAAAATCAATCCCTTGCAAAATTAAATTTAGGTGATATTATCAATGATCCCGAATTAAGAAAATTAATTGAGAATTTTGATGTTATTCAAGATCAAGCTCGAAGAGAACATGTTCTTCGAGAACCATGTCAATTAAATGACCTTTTATATTCAAAAATAACTTTAGGTAATCACGAAAGAAGTTTTCAAACAAGTTAGTATAAAAAATACACATTGTTAGAATATAGCATATCGAAAGATGCAACATTTTGTACCGACTCATTGACAAAAATAACTTTATTCTCGATTTATATTATCATTGTAAAATTTTAATTGTAAATACATTTATTTAATCCGAAAAAGAATTAGAACAAGCAGGACCGGTCCTGGGGTAAGCCCAACAAGCCCCCGGGCTAGGGCAGCCCACCCCTAGAGCAGCCCATTTATTAAAATAAAGAAGACATTTCTAATATTTTTTAAACGTAATTAGATCTAGCCTAGTTGTTTATGATGTAAACAAAAGATTTTTATCTAGTCATGAGTTCTAACCTCACCAAAACTATTTTTATCATTTTTTAGCTGTCAAAATTGATTTTTTTTTTAGGCTGGGGCAACCCAAAACTTAGGGTCGCACTAAGTACAAGTATAACTAATTTAGCCTCCTGAAAAATTATTTATGGGTCCGTCCCTATATATATATATATATATATATATATATATATATATATATATATATATATATATATATATATATATATATATATATATATATAAGTGATATAGATAGGGAAATTGAGGAGGGAACGAGAAAGTTAATGACGTATAAAGTGTGAGAAGAGAAATAAATTATTTTATTATTTTAATTAATTAGATTATGCTATGTCATTCTATTTTTTATTCTCTCTTTTAAATTCTCTCTCCCTATATATATAGGGAATGACGTCGTAACACGCAACTGATTTGTTGAAAAAATAACAAATTTTTTCATTTTTTTCTCTCCTCACATTTTATCATTTTCCTAGCTAGTTACTCATTCCCTCCCTTATCACTTCTCACATATATATATATATATATATATATATAATGTAGATTTATTTTGAAATCTTCAACAGTTATTTTTGGCATATACTCCACCATTTTTACTTGAGTCATTAAACTTTATTTATAAGTGCAAAAATAATTTCAAAACGAAGTCGTTTTGAGCTTTCCCCTGGAACAACAAGAAGGCGTCTCATCTCTTTTTTCTTGTTCAAATTGGCCTTCTAAATCCCTCTTCCTTTAATTCGACCCTAGAACTTGCAATTGGCTTGTTTTTCAGAAGGCTGTGTTTGAGCATGGATTTTGAACTTGACTCGGCCCATTTGCTTATATATATAGATATTATATTTGTTTTATTTCATAATAATTATAATAAATATATATTATGATATATATATTAATTCTAACTTTGGATCTCTGAAAAGAAAATTTTATTTTTAAAATCAATTTCGAAAAACAGAAAATACTGTTTTTAGTCTTTATAGAAGTCAAACACACAAATATATATATATATATATATATATATATAAATATATATATATATATATAATTATAAATATTATATTTGTTTTATTTCATAATGATTATAATAAATATATATATATATATATATATATATATATATATATATATATATATATATATATATATATATATATATATATATCAAACTTTGGAACCATCTTCTCTGAAAAAAAAAATATTTTTTAAAATAAATTTCAAAAAACAGAAAATACTGTTTTTAGGTTTTATAGAAGTCTTACACAAATAAATATATATATATATATATATATATATATATATATATATATATATATATATATATATATATATATATATATATATATATATATATATATATATATATTAATTCTAACTTTAGAACCCTATCTGAAAATAAATTTTATTTTTTAAAATCAATTTCGAAAAACAGAAAATACGGTTTTTAGGCTTTATAAAAGTCATACACACAAATATATATATATAATTATAGATATTATATTTGTTTTATTTCATAATAATTATAATAAATATATATTATAATATATATATTAATTCTAACTTTGGAACCATCTCTGAAAAAAAAAATTTATTTTTTAAAATCAATTTTGAAAAATAAAAAATACGGTTTTTAGACTTTATAGAAGTCATACATACAAATATATATATATATATATATATATATATATATATATTATATATATATATATATTAATTCTAACTTTGGAAAAGAAAATTTTGTTTTTTAAAATTAATTTGGAAAAACAGAAAATACAGGCTTTATAGAAGTCATACCTAAAAACAATTAAAGTAATATAAAAATTAAAATAAAGGATTAAATAGTTCTTTAAGTCTATTTTCTTTTTAAAAATTGTAAGCTGATAGCTGATAGTTTATGAGTATAATAATACAATAAAAATACATATATTTATTTTTACTACTAGAAAACAAATATATATAAAATTCATGTAATTACTTTTCAAAGTGATATCATGTTATTATTATAATATATATACATATATAATAAACTAATAATTGATAATAAATTTTAATTTGAGGTCCATACATATAAATGTTGGTCTATTTTGTTTATAAAGTATTTAACACATTATATAAAAAAAATTTAGTTAATTGAGCATAATAAAACATGATATTATTCATTAATAAATGTTTGTTTAAATATATTTTTTTTAAGTATATTAAGTGATTCCTTACTACTAATACTAATTGGATGTTCAATTGGGATCATTAGAATTTTATTTATTTTAAACCTTTTATATTTAGTTATTTTGATTTTATTGACATTTTTCTGTAATTTAATTTTTGACCGTCTTTTACAAAAACAAAATAAAAATTTAATAAAAGAAAAAAAATTTGGGATCCTTTAATATTCCAAAAATATTCAAATTTTTGGTTCACTCAATCAAACTATTCACATTTTTTTGGCTTTCCCAAACCATCTAAGTTTTTTTCTTTTTAAAAAGTTAAAATAAAATAAAAATCAACTTAAATATTATACTTTAAAATAAAATATATTCACTCAAATTAAAAAAAATGTATTTCAATATAAATCAAAATTAGTTGATATTCAAAATACATACTTCAAAAACTTTATTTAGTGTAAACTTATTAAATTATTAAATTTTATAAATATATTATATATAATTAAAATAAAAGTTAATTAAAATAATATATATTAAAATAAAATAAATTATATAAACATTAAAATAAAATACAATAAATAAAACTAAAATAAAATTTACATAAAACTTATTAAACAAGAAAAGTAAAATAAAATATGTATTTTATTTTAATAATTTTGGCTAAATTTAACTTATTTTGGAATGTTTTTTATTTTTATTTAATATAATATATTTTCATGTTTATATAATATATTTTATTTAAATATATATAATGTATTATTTTTGATAAAAATATGTAATTATTTTAATAAATTTTATAAAAAGTTTGATTTATATCCTAATACATTTTATTTTAATTAGTATTTAATGTATGTTAATTTAATGGTTTAAATAATATTTTTATTTTAATGTATAATATTTAAATTAATTTTTATTAATTATATGTATTTATAAAATTAAATAATTTATAAATTTATATTACCGTTCGAAAAAAAAATCAAAACAAGAGTGGGAAAACACAATAAGATTTACCATTTTGGAACAACAATAGAAAACCCAAAAATGTTTACCAATGAATAAAAATAACATAAAATTAATATTTAACGAGCTTAGAAATATTTAAGAAGATCAATGAGTTCACCGACTGCCTCCACCGATTTTCTAGAAAAGATCTCCCTAGTCGTCATAATAATAGCGTTGTGGAGTAAACACGCCGATCAACCGATCACTGAACGTACTATGGTTCATTTCAAGTTAAATAGTCCACCATAAAATAATCGGGATGTGAACCCATTGACTAACCCTGACCGAGCTCTTACTTTCTATCTAGATAACCTAATAAACGACGATTGACTCAACACCACTCATTCAATGTCAATCATATTCCAATGTAGGCTCCAAATCACAACCACTCATTTGTAATACAAAAGCAAGTGAGTTTTCATCTTTACCTTTCACAACACATTCTATAACGACTAACTATAATACATTTATCGTCCATCAAGATCACTTCATACATGATACTCCATCCAAAAAACGAGATTTTCAAAGAGAATTTAGAATCCCTCAAATTTTCCCATAGGAAGTCATATGGAGAAATCTCTACAAAATAATGTGTAAGAATGAACAACCTTACAAGAATCCATGTCTTGCCAACGTAAAGTATCACAAAAATATTCAATTGTTGATCAAACATGTCCTTGACCAATGCATTTATACATACCAATGTTGAAGGGAGAGTTAAGAATGACAAGGCAAGACTTTTGACACTACACCAAACATCATCCCATAATCTTCGATTAGTTTTTGCCAATCGAAAACCTACATTGCCCATAGAAAGACTTCCATATAGTAGAGATGTCTCTCCAAACACTTCAACCACCTGGTCGAAATCTAGTTTTAGTGAACCATCTAGATCAATCATGTCCATACTTACATCTAATAATATCAACTTATAAATAGTTAGGTTCCGAAAAGAATATAATACACCATTTTGACAAGAGAGATTTGTTAAATGAAACAAAATCTATAATTTCCAAGCCCTTTTGATCCTTGACTTTTTTCATTTTATCTCAACTCACCAAATGACTAAAGGAGGACTTAGAAGATTCCAAAAAAATTTGCACATAATTCATTCCATCTTCACGACCACCGTCTTAGGAATAAGAAACAAAGACATCATAAAAGTATGCATAGAGATCAATGCACTTTTGATAAGGACCAATCGACCCCTTTCAAAATCATCTTTCTTCTCCAAATATGTAACTTCCTCTCCATTTTAAGATAATTGGGTCCCAAGATGTTTAGGAGCGGGCTCTAGCACCGAGAGGCATACCAAGATAAGTAGACAAAAATGTACCAATAGTAAAACCTAAAATACTTGCCAAGTATGTTTTCTTCCTAGTGGAAACATAGTCCGAGAATAAAATATTAGATTTACCGATATTGACTCGTAGTCTAGAGCATGCTTTGAACAACCATAAAATATCTCATATATGTTTGCATGTTTACGTGTGTCCTGTAACATTCACAATGTATCGTCAGCGAAGAGCAATTGAGATAGTTGGCGAAGAGTAATTGAGATCGTCAACGAAGAGCAATTGAGAAATGATAAAAGAAGACGTTATTGCCCCACAATCCGCTCTAATTAGACCAGTTTGTTCTGCGAACTTCATCATTCTAGAAAGTACTTCCATCACAATGACGAACAAGAATGAAGACAATGGATCACCTTGTCTAATACCCCTTGAACTTTCAAAAAACCCTTTAAGACTTCCATTCACAATCACATAGAATTTAATCGTCGAAACACAAAATCTAATTCAACTCATCCATTTATTCCCCATTTTCATTCTACCAACTATATCAAATAAAAATTCTTAATTCACGTGTTCATATGCTTTTTCAATATTTAACTTAATAAATGCACACATATCCCCCTTGTAATTTGTCGAGTCAATGCATTCATTTGTGATAAGTGCTGCGTAAAACATTTGTCGACCCTTGATGAAAGTCATCTGATTAGCCGTAATCACTAATTCAATAACTTTGCGCAACCTGTTCGCCAACTATTTGGATATAATCTTATAAAACGACGACACAAGACTAATTGGTCTAAAATTCTTTATATCTATGGTTGTGGGAGCCTTATGGATAAGACAAATTAACGTTGAGTTCCAACTTTATCGAAGGAATAAAATAAGTGAAAATGCTCAAATGCTTTCATGATATATTATTTAAGGAACAACCACACCTTTTAAAAAAATGCTAATGTAAAGTCGTCGCTTTTTAAAACTATATCATTTATCTTATTATATAATTTATTAACATTTGCACATATATTGTACGTTTTCCCACATACTAACTTCTCAAGTTCTTTAAATTTGCATAAAAGATTCAACAATAGCAAACCCGAGGTTTCTTGCTTCCCTAGTCTTACACTCTGAGCCATTTTTTTAAATAACTCTAATCAAACTTATTATATGGGTAGAGTGGGAAAGTAAATGAGAAAAGTTAGTAAGAAAGGAATAGATTTGTTCAATTGACAATCATTTTTATATTTTTGACATAGTATTGTATTGTGTAACATTTAAATTTGTATAATAATATAGAAAAATTTATTTATTTTTAATATATATATATATATATCATTTAATTACTTATAAAAAATATATTATGTTATTATTTATAAAATATATAAAATAACATAATTGTTAATTTGGTATCAAATATAAAAAAAATATTGTAAAACCTTTCACACTCTATAAGCATAAAAAATTGACATACTCTAATTGACAAATAATATTATTATTCATAATAATATTAAAATAATATTTTGATTTTTTAGATTTAAAATAACCCCAAAAGACATTAAATATCAAATTATGATTAATTATTATGATAATTAAACTCTAATTAAAAAATTAAATAAAAATTCAAAAATTAGTTGAGGTTAAAATACTGTATTTATTTTACACAAATTAAACCCAAGAACGAATTGAAATTATTTAATTATGATTTTAAACATAGGTTATGTATAATTTATGGTTTAAAATAAATAAATACTTAAAATACCCAAAAAAACACATAAAAATACAAATAATGAACATAATTTTTATTAAGTTTCTAAAATAATTTTTGTGAAAATTTTGGTGAGAAAACGCAAGAAAATGATTAAAATTAGAATTCAAATAACCATTTTATTAAAAATATAAACTGATAATCTAGTGTGACAAAATTTATGTTTAAACTTTGCAGCAGGGTTCAAAGTCAACGGATTAGCGCTGAATTTTTATCCAGCGCTCAAGAATCAACTACGCCTGCTAGTTGTAGCCAAGCAAATGTGCGCCCGGTTCACACATGATCGACTAACGGGTCACTAACCCCGTTAGCCCGATCGCCCAAACGCAGATGGAGATCCAATGGAACGCCTAACAGTGCGTTCATTAAATCAAAACGACGTTATTTTAGGCGTCTTCTCGCCGATGTAGGGAGCTCGGCGGAATCGTGATCGATCCTTCCAAAAGCTCTATCTCCTCCTACAATTGATCTTATCCTCTGATTTTTTCACCTATGTGCTCGCCTTATCTTCGCCATCATTATCCCTAAACCTATTAACCACATCTTCCACTAAAACTAGGCTGCCACGAATGAATTAGTTTTAGGGATAAGAACTCTGGTGATCAAATTAGAGTTGAATTCATCCTCCTCTACCAACCTAAACTTAGTATAAATAGTCCTTATGTGATCCTCTACCAATCCATTAAACAATCAACACATATTACACAATGAATCAAATATTCAAAGATTCCGGTCAAACTGGTTTTTGTGAAAACCATCTCCGGTGATCAAAGCTTTGATTAAGGCTTTGGAATAACTTCTAATACATCATTGGAGTGTTCTCCAACTATTTGTAAGCATCCAGAACCTTTGTAATTCGATTTGTGATTAAAAAGTAGATTTTTCTAAGTTTGATCAGTTTGAGTTGTTCTATAGTTCAATTGTATGATTTATTTGTTTAGAAGCTAGATGTTATATGATCTTTCTGTTGAAATAGATATGATCAAATCAACCTTAAATAAAAAAAAATGAAAAATTGGATTGAAATCTTGGATTTTTTAAAGTTCATGTTCTTGAGCTTTAATCTTGACTTCTTGATTCAAATAGTTTCTAAACATGTTTGTAAACATGTTGGGATGATTTCTTGATCATTGTAACATCATCCCGATCATATTTGATCAAACTGAATTTTTTTAAAAAATGAGTTTGGATTTCATCTTCAAAAGTTGTTACAGAGATTGAATGACGTTCTTGTTTTGGTTGTGTTCGACTATGTTCATTATTTCAAAGCTAATGGAACAAAAATCAAACTTGAAATGGCCTAATTAAAAATATCTCAAAATTTGACCTAAAAACAATTTTAAAAATTGATCTTTATATAGATCGATTGATCGTGATTAGGGTTAGGGCTTTTATTCCATATAATCATATGAGTCGACTGTAACTTACAGATCATGATTTCATGATCTATATCAAAAGTTATAGCACATGCAATTCTTGACAAATTCAAGAACACTCGGTTCTCGACAACCGATTCCCATAGGACCGAGACCGAGAAATATGACTGAGAATCTTTGGTCCGGATTGAGACCAATGACCGATGTTCTTGAGTTAGGACCGAGAATCTTCGATCCGTACCGAGACCAATGACTGATGTTCTTGAGTTAGGACCGAGACTCAAGACCAATATTCTTGAGTTAGGACTAAAAAACTCAAGACATATGTTCTTGAGTTAGAATCGAGACTCAAGACCGATGAATCTGACCGAGGTTTCTAACCTCGGACCGAGAGGTCTGATTTGGGACCGAGCCTCCCAGGTCCTCGACCGAGAAACCTATACCTGGAACCAAACCTCCCAAGTCCACGACCGAGAACCACCTGAGTTCAAGACCGAGTCTCCTGAACCCCAAGACCGAGCTTTCCAGTCCCTCGACCGAGCAGTTCGAGTGAGGGACCGAGCCTCCCGAGTCCAGGACCGAGCCCTCTAGATCTAGGGACCAATGCTCTTGAGCCCTAATCTAATCTTTCCCGGTCTAGACCAAGCCCGTCCGAGCCCATATCGGTAAAACCAGACCCAAACCTTAGGATTCCGATCTTATGGCCTGTTTCGTTCCACTTTCCAAAAATACAAAATTGTTTTTATAATTTAAACCCCAATCCATTTTCAAATAATCTCGAAAGGTCAGAAAATGATATTTATATATTTTTGGGATAATTTTTAAGGAAATATTTTGACTAATGCCTTATTTGGAATTTATTTTTTAAAAATTAACACTTTTCTAATATTTTTCGGGGTTTACTCAGTTTTATATCAACGCAATCGTAACTACGCCCTTTCAAATAATTTTGTACAATTATTTACGTAATGTAAACTTATCTTTGTTTAGGACCCCAAACTATTAAATAAAAGTAAATAAATGCTATAAATAAATCACATTATAGCCATACATTGTTTGAATAAAATAAAATTGTCATTTGACGGACGTAGAGAACATAGCGTGAAAGTCCTTTCCCGAGCGTAACCAAAAGTTGAACCCTTTATAGAGACTCTAGTATAAAATACGTTTATGCACGTACCTTTTACTGATGTTCTAAAATCATTTGGCGACTCTATTTTCAAATAAACAATCTTTTAACTTAGTTATGTTTGATTAAATCAAACCGGGTTTTGGCCAGATTATTATTTGACCCTAGATTATTAAAATTTGAATAAAATTATTATTTTTACATGATTAATTTCAAAAGCTCTCAGGTATTTTCATATTTTTTTTTAAAAAAATTCTTTTAAAAGACGTCTAGTACGCAAACCAATATTAAATCACATCGAACTTCGAGTCATCTCGTGATCCCGTATTGTGATCCCCGTATTGTCACGTGTCGTCTAAATACATGCTAAGCTACGAAAAGAGAATTCTCGGTGATTACACACTCATTTAGTGTTCCATTCAAAGAATTTTAAGCTTTAATAGAGTATTGCAATTATTAAAATTGTGTGCATCAATGTTGTAAAATTTATTTATTTTAAAAGAAATGTATACATATAAAATTAATGTAATTATTTATTTTTAAAGATGTTATTATTTATAATATATATATATATATATATATATATATATATATATATATATAATAAACTAATAATTGCTAAAAAAAAAAAAAAAAAAAATTGTAATTTGAGTTCAATATAAAAAGTAAATAAATAAATATTAGTCCAGTCATTTTTTAAAATAATCAATTATAATCAAAATAAATATATGATTTATTAAACAAACAATATAATATCATGTTCTATAATAATAAATGGTTGTGTAAGCATATTTAAAAAAAAACTTTAAGTCAAAAGCCATTAAGCCACTCTTATTTAATGTTTGATTCAACAATTTTTTCATTTTTTACACCCTATTATTCGAAATATTCAACCTGAGTATAATATATAATTCAAGTAATTATTTTTTAAAAGGATAATATGTTATTATTTATAATATACTAATAATTGGTTAAAAGTTTGTAATTTGAGCTCAATACAAAGAAATTATAAATATGGTTCTGTTTGTTTAAATGCATTATGAAAATAATAAATTGTTGATTAAGTACACAAAAAACATGAAATTAACCTTAATAATAAATCATTGTTTAATTTTTTTTTTTTTTTAAAAAATACAAATTTAAGCAACTTTGACAACCCATTTAGTGTGCAATTTTTTAGTCTTTTAAAATAGTCTCTTAGGAATTTTCAAAATGAGAATAATATAGGTTAAATTTGTTTCTTTTTTATTTTTGAAAAACAAATATATATAAATTAATGTGATTTATTTTTCTTGATACAATGTTATTATTTATATGTATTTATAAAATAAATTAATAACTGATAACAAAATTTTATTTTAAAGTCTATACATTCAAAAAAAAAAAAATCTCACTTAAACGTACGTATTTGTAGAATTAGCTCACTTAAACGTATCTACTAATAAAATGTCATTTAAATATATTTATTATCAAAAATTGACTCATTTAGTCTTTTAGTAAATTATAATTAATTTTTATTTATATATCTATTAATTAAATATTAATATTTTTCTCTCTCATTCTTTTTCATTAATAAATGAATATTCTATTTTTATTTTTTTCATAAAAAAAAGTTATTATTTGTAAGTATTTATTATTGATTATTTTAATTATATATATATATATATAAAAGTATTCATCATTAATTATCTTAATTTTATATTTTTTATATATTTTGATTATTAGTTATTTTAAAATTGTTTAGTCCCAATAGTTGGATATAACACTGACTTATCCTTTTATCAAAAAAAAAAATATTATAGTAAAACACAAATTTTATAAATAAATTGTTAATTTTAAAAAAAAAGAATTTAAAAATTATAAAAAATAAAAAACTGATATAAAAATGAAGATGAAATAAAAAAAACTAATATAAACCTAATAAAAATTTAAGAATAAAATAAATTAAAAAAAAAAGAGACAAAATATATTAATATTTAATTAATAAATATATAACTAAAAATTAAAAATTAACTATGGTGAGTTAAAAGAGGTTAAATGAGTCAATTTTTGATAGCATGTTTAAATTTTTAAATGACATTTTATTAGTATATACGTTTAAGTGAGCTAGTTGTACAAGTATATATACGTCTATATGAGCTTTAAAAAAAATAAAAATAAACATTGGTTAGTATTATTTTTAATAATTAATGCATTATAAAAAAATACGATTAATTAAAAATAACAAAATATGACATTAATTTTAATAATAGATAGTTGATTAAATATGTTTTAAAGAAAAAACTTTTAAGTGACTGTTGTACATCAACCTTTTTAAATATTGTATAATAAAATGGTAAATTTTATTTATTTTTAATTTATTAAATAAATAATAAAAATATTATTTAATTATTTTTTTCTAAATGATATCATTTTATTATTAATAATATATATATATATATAATAAATTAATAATTATTTTAAAATATTATAATTTGGGATGATACACAAAAAAAACAATTTTAAATATTGATCGGGTTTGTAATTTATTTTTTATTTTTAAATATTCAACCCATTGTTCAAATAAAAAATGATTGATTGAACACAAAAATGATATTATCCTTGATAATAATCTCTCATTGAGATGGTTAGTGTGAATGAGATCAGAGACGCCCTCTTTAGCATGAAAGGTGACAAAAGCCCTGGGTCTAATAGATTCAACGCCACTTTCTTCATGGCTAGTTGGAACATTGTCGGAAAGAGTATTTGTGAGGCTGTCACTGAGTTCTTTTGGAACCGCAATGTGTTTAAGCAATGGAATACAACCATCCTCAACCTTATTCCAAAAAAGATCTCCCCTGAAATGATTCAAGATTTCCTTCTCATTTCTTGCTGTAATATCACTTATAAAATTATTTCAAAAATCATTGCCAAACGTTTTAAAGTAGTTATATCAAAACTCATTAGTCTTGGACAATCAACTTTCATCCCTGGCAGGTCTATCTCCCATAATATCTTACTCATGAGGGTCTTCTTAAGGTTTGTAGGAAGTCTATCTCACCGTGTGTGGCTTTTAAGGTGGACATCCTAAAGGCTTTTGACTCCATCAATAGGAGTGCCATTCACGATTTCTTAACCGTCTCTGGTTTCCCTTGTATCTTTATTGACTGGATTATGCAGTGTGTCTCGATTCCCCACTTCATTGAGACCGTGAACGGTATCCATGATAGGTTTTTCAAATGGATTAGACAAGGGGATCATCTCTCCTCTTACATTTTCGTCCTTATTATGGAGGTTTTTGAGTGCATTGTTAAAATGCTCCTAAAGTATTGACATTTCACTCACCATCCTTATTGCAAGCAAGAATCTATCACCCATATCTGTTTTGCAGATGATCTCTTCATCTTGGCGCATACTGACGCTGACTCTGTTAGAACTATCAAGGAGGCTCTCACCATTTTTTCTAGTGTTACAGGTCTCATAATTAATCAGGGCAAAAGCCTTGCCTTCTATGGCGGCGTCGAGGAGGAAACTAAAGTTAGCATATTCGGGATCATGGGCATTGAAGAAGGATCGCTCCCCGTCCATTACCCGGGCATCCTACTGTCCTCTAAACAACTCCAGATCTCTCACTGTCGACCTCTAATTGAAAAGGTAAAAAATGTTATTCTGGAATGGGCTACTAAAAGACTTTCTTATGTTGGTCGCATTGAGCTGGTCACTAGAGTTGTTATGGCTATTATCGGATACTAGGCGCAACAGATCGTCCTCCCGAAGAAAGTCATGAAAGAATTGGATCAGCTTATGAGGAATTTCATTTAGGGGACTCAAGGGCGTGCTGGGAAAAGGATCAAATGGACGGACACATGCAAGCCCAAAATCGAAGACGGAATCGACATCAAGGATAATGTCTCTTAGAACAAAACTCTCACCTATAGAAAGTTCTGGGCATTGGAAAAGAACCATGATTCGCCTTTGGTCAGATGGGTATACTCGAGGTTCATCAGAAAAGACATCAGCATCTAGACATGCAAGATCAGAATGGATATGGCGTGGTCCCTTAAAAAAATTCTAAAGCTTAGAGACAGCGCGGGCAAGATGATCAACATTCAAATTGGAAACGGTAATGACACTCTATTATAGCATTACCCCTGGTTCGAAAACAGACTCATCCTTCATAATAGTGTCTTATCCATCACTCAAATCAGGCGAGAATGTCAATTGGCCACAATTCAACAAGTCAAAAGCGGCGATTAGAACAGCCTTATGAGGACTATTCTAGAAGGTGCGAGAATCCTTGACGCACTTTCATCCTATCATCTGAATAACCATGATGATCTCGTGTTTGGAGTGTCGAGAACAATGGTAGGTTCAGCTCAGGGTCTGCATGGGATTGTGTTCGTCATCATGGGGACGTTGTCCCATGGTCCCACTTAGTGTGGTCTACCAAAGTAATCCCCAGACACCAATTCATTTTATGGCTCACCTTCTGTGAGAGACTCAATACACATGATCGAATCAAGAAGTACATGAGCATCCCAGATCTTAATTGCCTTCTTTGCTTGGGAAACGAGGAGTCCATTGAACACCTCTTTGGGAACTACTCGTTTGCCTCCTTGCTTTGGCGCAGATTCTCCGCATCAATGAGCCTCCTTAATTTCCCAAACGAATGGACCAACGTCAAGGACTTCGTCATCATAAAGACCAAGGGCAACGACTTTAGCTCCAATACGTTCAAGTGTTTTTTCGCCAACATTGTTTTTCGCCAACAATGCAAATACAGTCTGGAACAATATTATCACTGACGGAAACTCCCTCATCCGAACGTGGAGACGTATTCCCACAGACAAGAAGAATTGGTTAATCTGTAAAAATTGGAACATCGCTTATGAGAAAGTCACCATAACCACTGATTTCATTGCACTTTAATTCTCAATTCTCATTTGTCATATTTTATCTCTTTTTTTTGTATTTCATTCGGTTTGTTTTTACTCTGATTTCCTTTGAACTCATGTAACTCCTTTGTCTTTTTATGACTTTTATTTTATTGACGTTACGTCGTCTTTCACAAAAAAAAATCTCTAGTTTAATCTTGATTTTTTTTATTTATTTTAAATTTAAAGTTTATTCTTGACAATATTCTATTGTGACAATTTATAGATAGTTTATTATTTATTGTGAAAATGTTGAAATTAGTATATATATATTAACATAATTTAAAACTTACAATGCATAGCATCCATTCATGTAAACAATTATCCTTATATTTTTAAAAATGAAAATAAGAAGTTTAAACAAAATAAAATAAGAAAAAGTAAAAATAATAATAACAGCCCATAAACATTAAACAAATTTAAAAAGATTACATATTCATACCAAGCTAAAAGCAATTATCAATTTTACTTCAATCCATGCCAATAGATAATAATTCCTTAATATCCAAACTCAAATTCTCTCTTTAGATACTAAATTAAAGACCATATGAACAAACATAGATAACAGAAGAAGGCATTTGAAGTATTGCCTCCACCCAAAGTAAATTGAGAATTATTAGAATTATTGATCATCTCCATCAAATTCATGTCTATTATTTCCCCAACTTGAAGGATGTAGCTGTTGACTCCTAAAATCATTATCCAAATTGTTCATCGTCGTCATGTTACTATTGGAGTAACAATTTTCATTGTTAGTCGACAATGATCCATCAAAGAGGTATGAAATATATTGATCCTATGACAAATGAGTATTGGTAGTGTTTCCTGGTTCTTGAACTTTTTGGGTGGCACGATTTATATAATGACCACATTACCGCTGAAAAACTTGATCATGAAATTATGTTCGTCATTTTACGTTTCTTTCATTATTAGTCCTAACATGTTTTTATCGTCAATTGACAAATAGGTCGATATTATATTGGTCATACATGAAGAATCGACCGAGTTTACATTGACAATTTATGAATTGATCATACTATATCAGGATGGCTTCTCTTTTATATAATCTTAAAAGATAGTTGTCTTTTGAGTTTCAATTTTAACTTTTTGCAATGATTTTCTGACATTCCTTCTTGAATTTTGTCTTCACTTTGTTGTGTTCCATGATTCTTTATCGAGTTCTCGGTTCTTACCGGTATTTGTTTGGCAATCTGCACCCATCAATTGTCAATCTTCATGTGATCCCGATCAACATTTTTTCTTCTTCTTACTCAACCATCTTAATTTTTAAAAGAAAAGTTATAAAAAAGTTAAATTTTGGTGTAAACTTTTATACACATGGTAATGATAGACAACTTTTTATAACATTTATTGAGATATTTTTGTGAAAAAGACTAATATGATCACATGAGAGATAATTTGAAGGAGAAATATTGAAAATGAAACATTAAAAAAAGGTAAATCTAAAAAGAAAAAAAAATTATAAATTATTAACCACTAACTCACAACCATATGTAATTACTAAAAAGTTGAAAATAAAAAATAAAATAATAAACATAATATTTAATGACCATGCATATTTTCTTATTGGATATAAATTCAAATATATAAAAATTGAATTACTTTTTAAATATAATTTGAAAGACCAATCTTTTCATTACGTGTACGGTATAATAAAATTAAAAACTCAACTTTATTTTATATGATTATAAAAAATCCCAATATAGATTTACACAATTGTACACAACAAACATTATTTTACACATCATTATCACGCAAAACATGCAAGTATGAGTATGATCTGCCGGTAAAAAAATAAAAATAAATAAATAACTGTCAATCTTTTAACGAGAAAAAAAAAGTAAAACAAATTTTATCTAATGATATTCCAAGTTTTTGTTAAAAGATAAAACTAAGTTTAATTTATATGCATTAGCAAGTCTTAATTACAAAACAAAACTAAAATAATCAAATTTAATTAATTTAGCCAAAGAAGGCATTTATGTAATGAAAGGAAAAACAATGAAAACCTACCAAATCAAATTCTAAAAAACTAAAATCTTATTTAAAAAAGAAAAGTTTACTTATATAGAAGTATATCATCCATTTATGTAAACAATTATCCTTCTATTTTTAAAAATAAAAAATTTAAACAAAAAAAAACACTTAACAGCCCATAAACATTAAACAAATTAACAAAGATTACATAGTCATATCAAGCTATAGGCAATTAGCAATTTCACTTCAATTCATGCCAATAGATAATAATTCCTTTAATATCAAACTCAAATCCTCTCTTTAGATACTAAATTAAAGACCATATGAACAAACATAGTTAACACAAAAAGACATTTGAAGTATTGCTTCCACCGAAAGTAAATTGAGAATGATTAGAACTATTGATCATCTCCATCAAATCCATGTCTCTATTATTTCCCCAACTTGAAGAATGTTGTTGTTGACTCGTAAGATAATTATCCAAATTATTCATCGTCGTCATGTTATTATTGGAGTAACAATTTTCATTGTTAGTCGACAATGACCCATCCAAGAGATATGAAATATATTGATCCGATGACATATGAGTATTGGTGGTGTTTTCTAGTTCTTGAACTTTTTGGGTCGTACGGTTCATATCATGACCATTTTTATCGCTGAAAAACTTGATCATGAAATTAAGTTCATCATTGTATGTTTCCTTCATTATTAGCCCTGACAGGTTTTCATCGTCAACTGGCGAATGGGTCGATATTATATTGGTCATACCCAATGAATCGACAGAGTTTACATTGCCAATTTGTGAACCGATCACACTATTATCAAGATTGCTTCTTTTTATATAATCTTGAAGAATAGTTGGCTTTTGGGCTTTGATTTGAACTTTTTGCGATGATTTTCTCACATTCCTTCTTGAATTTTGTCTTCTCTTTGTCGCGTTCCAATGATTCTTTATCGAATTCTCGGTTCTTCCCGGAATTTGTTTGGCAATCTCTGCCCATCTATTGCCAATCTTCATGTGAGCCTCAATCAACATTACTTCTTCTTCTTTGCTCCAACCGTCTTTCTAAAAAAGAAAAGTTAGAAAAAATGTTAAATCTAGTCTAAACTTTTAGACACATGTAATGATGGACACATTTTTGTAACAACATTTATTGCTTTTTGAGAAAAAAAAGTCCTAATATGATCTCATGAGATATTATTTTAAAGAGAAAATATTGAAAAAGAAACATTAAAAAAAAGGTGAGATTGCTTCTATTCCTAGTAAATCTAAAAAGTAAAATAAAAAACATATAAACTATTAACAACTAATTCACAAACATGCAAAAGTTAAAGAAAATAAAAAATAAAATAATAATTAATCATATAAACATACCTAATATTTAATGATCATGCATATTTCTTATTGGATATAAATTAAAATATATAAAACTTGAATTGTTTTTTAAATATAATTTAACAAATCAATCTTTTCATTACTTATAGGTATAATAAAACTAAAAACTCATCTTTATTTTATATAATTATGTAAAATCTCAAGGTAGATTTATACAATCGTACACGACAAACATTTTTTTGTATACATCATCATTACGTGTCTTTACACGCAAAACATGTCTTAAAAAATAGTATGATATGCGGTGAAAAAACTGTCAATCTTTTAACAATAAAAAAGGTGAAACAATTTTATCAAAGATATTGTTTTTCTTAATTATAATCGAAAAAAACAACGAAAACCTTAAGCAAATCAAATTGTGAAAAAATGAACTTAAAATCATCATAAAAGTAAAAAAAACAAAACAATGAAAGCCTTAACCAAATCAAATTCTAAAAATCTTAAATCTGAATTAAATGATATAAAAGTAGAAAAACAATTAAACTATAAAAACATGAAACATTACCTTAATATCAGGCCTCAAATGATTATTCCATCTCTCACGACACTGTTTCCCAGCCCTTCCGACCACCTTCTCTGCAATTTGTGCCCATTTCCTATCTCCATATTGTCTCACCAATTTCAAAAGTACCCTAAAACGATAAATCAAATACTAAAATCAACAAATTAAGTTCACAAACTATATTCAAATTAAAAAAATGACTAACCTATCTTCTTCTTCGGTCCACTGGCCTTTGATAAGAGGAACAAATGAGCTATTTTTCAATGCCTTCTTTCTTGATACCTTACTTTTATCATGATGCATCAAAGCTGATAATTCCATGTTGTTAGAATGATCATCGAGGGATGAATTAGAAGTAGAGAAAGAAAGAGTGAAGCCATTAGAATGGTTATTTTCTTGCTTCAAAAACCTCTCTATAGCTGTCAATGAGGATTTAGGATAATGAAAATGAGAACTAAAATTTTCACCAAATTCCATCTCTTAGAAAAGAGAGAGAGAGAGAGAGATTGGGAGAGAGATGTAAAAATGAGAGAGGAGAGATGGTCATATATTAAGACTAAGGCATCGACATGGCTAGGCTGTATGGGCTGATAGCCGTTGATCTTGGAGTTTGATCCAATGGATGAGATTTGTCTGTGAATGTAACTCCCTGGCACACTTTATTATTGAGTGAGAAGAGATATTAGTGGCTTAATTATTTTTAATGGCATAATTGTAATTTTAAGAGGGAAAAATAAAAGGAGAGAGAGGTAATTAGGGAGTACTAAAAGCCTTTCCCTATTAAATGGCTCTTAAGCCTTAATTACTTAATTTTAATTAATTTATAACTTTTTTCTTTATGGCAATTGTTGGGTCTAATGGTCTTGGTTATCAAATAATGTAAAAGGAAATTATAAATAAATGGCCATTAGAGGTTCTAATTCTTAAAGGCTTGTTTGGTTCAGTTCTATGGATAAATCTTTTTTCTTATATTTTACAACCAAAATTTATTCTCGTAGTGTCTAATATGACTTTCGGTTAATTCAGAGTGTTCTGAGTACGAATCGATAAATTATTTTAATTTTATAATAAATGACATTTTAATGTAGTATAATTATTTTTATTTGGAGATAATTGATGTGTCTGAAAGTTGATTCATTGAAAAATTAAAAATATATCATTTTGCTCCCTCACTAATAAAATGGTGTTTTCAATTCTAGTTTATTAAACCAGTCAACAATAGGTTGTTCTAGGTTATAATTGTTAAGGACTTGTTTGGTTCAGGTCTAAAATATTTTACTTTGGCCAATTTTATCAGAGATAACTCATTTAATTTCATGATAGATGTCTTTACTACTAGATTTTCATAATCTTTTTTTAATATATATATATATATATATTTATATATATATAATTACTTTTATTTTGGAATAATTGATATTTTTCTCCTTAAATTTTGATTATTTTCTTCGTTTACTCCTTAATGTGTATTGTGTTT
The DNA here is from genome assembly GCF_907164915.1 of Impatiens glandulifera. Taxonomy (NCBI): domain Eukaryota; kingdom Viridiplantae; phylum Streptophyta; class Magnoliopsida; order Ericales; family Balsaminaceae; genus Impatiens; species Impatiens glandulifera. The sequence continues at coordinate 18,052,851 of NC_061865.1, read as the reverse complement.
AAAGTTGTTCCCCAAACTTTAAAAAACTATGATTGTGATTTCTCAATTATAAAATGGTGTTCTCATCTCATAATTTTTTGTTTGTGTTGTAAATATAATCATTTTGGTGTTATAGTAACTCCATATTCCACAAATTTATATTTTTATTGTAAATGTCTCTTATATAGAAAAAAATTTATATATAAGATAAAATAAATACAAGAATGATAATTAGTTATGAAAATTTATTCGTCGTAAAAATGTTATTTTAAAAGAGAAAAAATAATAAATTGATATTTTCTTGTGGAGAGTACGGTTAAGTGTTAACTATCAATGCATTGTATTGAAGTTTTATTGAATATGATTTTTTTTTTATGGTTTAGATGTTTATTTTATTAATATTTTTATTGTTATTTTATTAGTTATTATTTATAGTATTTTTGTGATTTTCACATAAAAAATTTGCATCTTTTTAATAAAATAATATTGGTAATTGTATTACACTTATAATATATTTTTGGAAAATACATTACTTGTTCTTATGTTTATGTAAAAAAATGCTTTTAAAAGTGGTATTAGAGTCTAATATTCATGATTAGAGTCGTTTTTAACCTTAATGTAGTTCAAGTCGCCATGTTGGTTCATATTTAGTCTCGAATTCGATTATCATATTTATGTTAGCCTCCTTCCTTAAGATTATAATAAATAAATAATATGAATAGAATAAAAAATTATTTATTAAAAAGAAAGTTATTGTTCACTATACATTTATTTGAAAGAAATATTAAAAACAATATTAAGGATAAAAAAGACATCCAAACAAAAATACAATGACCAAGTGGAAATCATAAGTCTTAATGACAAGTCTAGAACATTAGAAAGGACAGTGCCTTCTAATCATTCATATAAAGATTACTATATTAAATAATTAAGGTTTATCTCAAACTAAATCCATCTAGTCAAATCCTTTAATGAACATTTTTTTTTATAAATAATCTCTTTAAATCATATTTTTACCAGGCTTATTATTCTTTAGAAAGAAATTCAATCAACTTTACGAAAAAAAAAATTGAAATCATATTTACCACTTATTCAAGAGAAATTAGAGTCACATTACAAATGAAAAATCAAGAAGGAAATGAATAAGCCTCAACTTCATTAACACTTTATCAAAACTATTTCATAATAAAAGAACAAGATATGTTGTAAATAAAATCTTAAGCAATAAAGAAATAAATTATTAAGTTGATTTCAATTAAGGTATTTTTTTTAGGCTAGCCCAATCCGTAGTTTTTCTTCAACTTCAACTTAAATTATTTTTAGTCATAGTCGCGTTGAACCCAAAATCTTTGTTCTCTTTTATTTAAAACTCTTGAAACATGAATTACCCTAATTGAAGTCACAAAAAAAAATGAAGAGTTCAAAATTGATTTCTCCGTCATCCAAATTGTTCATCGATTACATACAACTCCTTCATAGAGTTGAGACTTCCAATAGAAATTATAGAATGGGATAGGGTTCTAATAAGATTATGTTGAGTTTGTTTTTATCAATTAAGTACATGATTGACAAAGATGAGGATAAAAAGAGATATTTATGGAGAACATGAAGATATATATAATTTAAACAGAGATATATTTATAAATTTATTAAAAGTATTTCCTAAAAAGAAAAAGGAGATATTGTATAAAATTATGTAAAATCTTAAGCAGATAAAGAATTAAGTTAATTATTATGGTACCAATTACACATAAGATGGTTGTGCACAAGTGCCTTCATCATAATACCATTTATAGTCCAAAATCATATAATAAAAGGTACAATTTGACACTTTTATAATCATGACCTAACAATTATTTACCAAAATTGTTCAAAAAAGGTACAATATTATTGGAAAATTAATTTGTTTTGAAAACAAGATCAATATTTTTTTTAGAAATTTTTTCTTGTAGTCAACATTAATTTTGTTAATCCATATTGAGAAAATAAATAGTTAACCATATAAACAAAAGGTTCCTACTTTCCTGGTATAAATGTTTACCTTTAATTTTGATGTCCAACCGAACAAATGTCTCATATTCGATTTTCACTTATAACACATTAAGTTGAAGTGTGTGTCATGACTGTAGGGGTGAGCATTTTTGGGTTGACCCAAACCCAAACTCAAATATTAATTTGGGTAAGTTAATTTGGGTTGAGTTGAGTATGTGTTGGGTTAGAGTTACCCAAATTACCCAAATTAAATAAATTTAATTTAATTCTCTTTTATCAATCCAATATAAACTAATCATCTTCCAACTCCAATATATTATCTTAATTTTTACTACGTTGATCTCCGTTACAGTCAAATAAAAAATAATTGAAAATTTTAAAACTCATTAATAATATATTTATTAATTATAGTCCAGCCATACAGAACTAACATATCACTATTATTCTAAAACTTTTTAATGTATTAATTTGTTTTTGAAAATTAATAGAGTTTACCATATTCAAAGTCTTATTTAGTATGAATGATTCAAATATTATTTAAATATTCATATTAATTTTTTTATTATTTCTTCAACTAATTTAGTAATTAAAAGATTAAAATAATTTCAAACAAATTAAAATTATGTTAAACGGATCAAAAAATGTATAATAATGTTAAAGACATATTAGACGGAGCAATAAACAAATTAAACAAACCAAAATGTTAGTTATGTCACAAGTGTGTTAAACATGTCAAAATGTGTTAAACATGTTAAACGTGCCAAAATATGTCAAACGTGTCAAAATATGTCAACATGCTCAAATGTGTTAAACATACCAAAAACGTGTTAAACATGTCAAAACGTGTTAAATGTGCCAAAAATGTGTTAAAGTTGCCAAAAATATGTTAAACATGCCCAAAACTTGTTAAACGTACCAAAAACGTGTTAAACTTGTCAAAAACGTGTTAAACGTGCCAAAACATGTTAAAGTGCTAAAAACATGTTAAACATGTCAAAAATGTGTTAAACATCTAAAAAACGTGTTAAACGTGCCAAAACGTGTTAAACATTTCAAAAATGTGTTAAACGTGCCAAAAACGTGTTAAAAATGCGAAAAATGTGTTAAACGTGTAAAAATTGTGTTAAACATATTAAACATGTCAAAAACATATTAAACGTGCCAAAACGTGTTAAACATTTCAAAAACGTGCTAAACGTGTCAAAAATGTGTTCAATGTGCCAAAAACGTGTGAAATAAATTAAAACGAGTTACATAGTTTTTTTAAAAAAAATGTCGCTAAGTTCCTGGGTTCGAGCCCGTCAGGCGGCAAGTTCTGCACATGGTTAAATGATTAAGTGAGTTTGTGGGCTACATATTTAATCTGTTGTCCCATTTTATCTCATCTTCTAGCCTAGCGGCAATAAGAGTTGGATATTAACCCTATGTTCCTAGGTTTGAGCACGTCATGCGGCAAGTTCTGCGCCTAGTTAAATGGTTAAGTGTGTTTGCGGGCTACATAATTAATTCGTTGTCTCATTTTTTTAAGAGGTGGATACTAACTAGGGATGACAATGGGTACCCGTATGCCCGATACCCATGGGTATCCAATGGTCGGGTTCAGGTATTTTAAATTGAGTTCGGGGTCGGGGTCAGGTATGGGGAGGGAAGAATGTACCCGATCGGGTACGGGGTCGGGTATGGGGAGTATACAAAACCCAAACCCGATACCCGATATCCGACTATATTAATATATACATATTATATATTATATATATATATATATATATATATTGCTAAATATTAATGTGACCTTTCACACTCCATCATTATTTTTATAATAATTACATCATTTAATTTGATATTGTCTACACTCCACTCTTACTCATATTTTATCATTTCCCGTACTTCTTTTTTTATTATAAAAAACTTATTTCCTCCTTAATCACTCTTTTATCTTTTCTCTTCATCCTCAAGTATCAAAAATTATCTTTCTCTCTCATCCTTCTTTGTCATGTCTCTTAATATTTTTTAATATTTCTTCTTCAATTATACTAATGTTTCTATTTTTTCTATTTTGATATTACTACTTTAAAGTTATTTATTGTTTAGTTATTCATCAATGTTTTTTATAGTAAAATATATAATTAAATTTAGACTTTATTTGGGTAATGGGGTACCCGTCGGGTATCGGATACCCGACAAATCGAGGATGAGAAAGATATAGAAATGCCCATCGTGTTCGGGGTCGGGGTCGGGTAGTAAAATGGAAATCGGGTACGGTGATGGGTACATCACTAACCGGCGGGTAGGGTACCCGTTGCCATCCCTAATACTAACCCTAAGCTTCTGGATTTGAATCCGTCAAACGACAAGTTCTGCAACTGGTTAAATGGTTAAGTGTGTTTTCGGGGTACATACTTAATTTGTTGTCCCATTTTAAGAGGTGAATAGTAACCCTAAATTCCTATGTTTGAGCCCGTCATGCGGCAAGTTATGTGCCTAGTTAAATGGTTAAGTGTGTTTGCGGACTACATACTTAATTCGTTGTCTCATTTTGTCCAAACGAGTTACATACTTGTTAAAACTAAAAATGTATTAAGCGAGTTAAAATATGTCAAACGAATCAAATATTAGTTAAACGAGTTAAAAATGTGTTGAATAAGTCAAAAACGTATTAAATTAGGTAAATGAATCAAATAATTGTTAAACAGATCAAAATGTGTTAATTGGGACAAAAACGTGTTAAATATTAAACGAGTAAAAAACGTAATAAATGTGTTACAAACTAAAATTTTGTTTGAGTTATCCAACCCATACTCAAGTAATTTAACTCATGTTATTCATTAATATGAGTTGGAGAATGAGTTGACCATATTTAATTTGGGTTGAATATGAGTTGATTTATGACTTTACTAACCTCTTACACTAAAAAAAACTAAAATAAAATTGAAGTGGAAACGATTAACTAATAATTAAAAGCATATTAAAACTTGAAATTAAAACGTTGTTATAAGGAAATTATATAACCAAATTAAATAATATAAAGTGTTAATTTGTTAGAAAAAAATATTAAGGACAATATTTAAAGTATTAATGAAATGTTGGAGTTTATGCATAAAAATGCTAGTTTTGTCGCACCCAGATCAAATGTCAACTTCTGGAGGCACCATTTATTACTATTGGATAAATTTCGCTTGGCATAACTTGTCCACGCTTATCACGCATATATGTTTTTATTCTGATATCTCCTCTCTATAGGTAAAAAATACTAGTTAGAAATAATTGAACTAAAAAATAATAGGAAAGAGAGCATCGTCTACTCATACTCATACTATCACACCGACAAGTTTCTTAAGTGACTTTTTTGACTTTTTTTTCGACAAGTTTCTTAAGTGACTTTTTTTTTACTTTTTTTTCTGCATCAATTGAGAAAGAATGGAGGATCAGACACGAATTGAGTGATTGATTGAAGAATGAACCCTGATGAACGAGTAGCGTGCACTATGTGTTTTTTTATTACGATTCTTATATGAATAGTAAAATATATTTTTATTTAAAAATATGACTATCTTATACTTTCTTAATAACAAAATTGAATTTAATAATTGATATAAGAGAGAAAATAACAATAATAAAGAAATAATAGTTGAAGGTAATGTAAATTGTACCTGAATCATCTAATTTGAAAAAAAAATGCAAATCACAATTATTTGTACATGTCATTATGAATTTTGTTCTTAATATTTTATATATAGATATTGACCTTTGCAAGAAAATTAAAATAAGAAATAGTTCAATTTGATTTAATTAAGAGGGTGCCATTTTTAGGTGCATGTGATCTCATCAACTATGAACAAAACTTGTGAAATAATGAGAATTAAATCTTAATTGAAACTTGGAACAAGACCAAATTTATACTTCATTTTGATATCAAAGAGTAAAAGATTTAAGAAATAAATTTATGGTGGAAATTTGTTTTAAAATTCTATACTGTTCTTTGACAAATTTCAGTTAATTTGTACTATATTGTTTGTCAAAAAAATTATCATAATAAAAAATTTATACTTCAATTTGATATCACATAGTAAAAGATTTAAGAAATAAATTTAAGGTGGAAAATTATTTAAAAATTCTATACTGTTCTTTGACAAATTTCAGTTAATTTGTACTATATTGTGTCAAAAAAAATTATCATAATGTGTTCGGTTTAGTTTTTTTTTCCAGCAAACTTGTATCTAAAAAAATAATTTAGTTATATTAAACTCAATATCCACAATTTAATAGGTCCAATATTCAAATTGATAGATTGATTGGGATATAGATAAATTAATTTGAATATAATAATAATAATTAGAAAAAGGTTTAAAAAAGTTACCTAAGAAAGTAGTGTTTTAGTTATTCACATTAAAAATAATATTTAAAAAATAATATTTAAAATAAAGTAGACTTAAACTAAATAAGAGGGAATTTGAAGGACGAAATGAGCTTAATTAGTTGGAATTTTTTTTTATTATTTTAAGAAATGAGAGAATAAAGTGAATTTATTTAGTTTTTTCAGCCAATCAGATTGCACAATTATAATTCTTTCCAAACTATCTCCCCTAATTATTTCTTTTAATATATTTAAGTAGTCATATCTAATGTGATCGATGAACTTGATTATTTGATAAATATTATTTAATAAAATAAAAATAAAATAATTAGTCGATTCAAGGATTATAGGGTTAATTCATATTAAATGCTCATTCTTTTCGTTAACTATGCCGTCTAAAGTAAATTGGATTATCGTCTAAAGTAAATTGGATTAATTGTTATTTAAGACTCGAACTTAAGTTGTTGACACCGGATGGATGGAATTCGAAATTTAAATTGTGTCATATAATGTTCGAACTATCAAAATTTTAACCATTTAAGAATTTTTCAATGCCATCATCTTATTTTAACCTCATTTTCGTTTTTCTAATTTGTTTGTCACATTTTTAAATATAATAAAATTTAAAAACGTTTATGACCTATTTAAAAAAAAATTATAATATTATTTTCGATATTTACGCATACTAATTTGTCGAATTTGTTTGAATAGCTAAAAAATTGTAATATAATAAAATATTTGAGAAAATTTTAATATAAATAGATTTTGTATTTGCTTTCAAAATATTTAATAAAAACATAATTTTTTTGTACGATATAAAATTCTACGTGTTTGTGTTTTAAATTAAATATTTTTTTTTTTAAATATATTGGTTCAAAATTGTTGAATACGGAATACATTAACAAAATGTGTAATGTGTGGGAATAATCGAAAATTTTAAAGAAAAAAAGATAATTGATATTTTATTTTTACAAAAGTAATAAATTAATTAAAAAAATAAATATATTATGTTAAAGAAAGAAACAGACACATTCATTCGTTGGTAAGAACAAAATTATTAGAATAGTAATAATTAAAGTTTCCTATGACATAACCTCAAAGTTAAAACTTCATTTATTTAATCAAAACGAAGAGTTAGAACCCAATCAACAATTGGACCAAAATTAATTTAATTTATGAAAATATGAAATTCTTATTCCTTTAGAAATTTATTAAAATATGAATTTTTTTTACTTACCATTTTAAATTTTATAATACAGTGTAAAATATAATTTTATAGCAATTTGTAATTTTTATAATATAATTGAAGAATGTGCTAAAACTCATTTGAATAAAGTAAATTTATCCACAAACATTTGAAAATGAATCATATTTGTCATTTTGAATAAATCTTTAAACAATAACCAAACAAACAAACATTTGAATTTATTTGACAAACTACTAAAAGAGGTTTGAAAATTTCAATTTTCAACTTTCAAAATCTCTCATGTCTTCTCCTACCTCCTAAGAATCAATAGGATTCTCTCTTCCACAAAATTGTTCTTATAATAAGTATCATACTCATAATCCTCATCACGATCTTCCATAGTTTTTCGACAACAAATTGTTTCGTCACAATTGTGGTGAATGGCAACAAACGAAAGCCGTGGCTGTCTTGATTTTCCCTAGACAACCTTCAAATACCATTCAATCTTTCAATCATATGGTGCATTATTTGGTTTACCTGGACCCTTTTTATTATATGCCAGATTCGGTTAAGAACTTGGCGAGAAACCTAACATTTTGTAAGGTCAGACATATTAGATATGACTAAACTCCAACTCTATAAACATTACTCAAAGCATTGCACATTAATGTATCCAAATTGTGATCAAATTTGTAATGGACGAAATTAAGGTGTATTGACATGATCAGAGATAGAATAGATGTATGCTAACTCTGAAATCAACTTTCTTCAAGACTTCTTTAGTAGTCACCTCGAACTCGGGCCTTCTGAACTCTTTCAGAGCAGTGGGTTTTCTGATATCAAGATCCTGCACGCATTTTACAGTACTAGACAAATTTAAGTATCTATATTAGAGGATTTATTGGGTAAGATTCATCTATATCATTTATTGCAAACTAAGACATAATAATAAATGAACTAAGTACCTTAGTATTATAGGTATTGCAAGGCCAAAATTGTATTGATTATGGCTGTAAATGAGTCAAGTTACTCGTGAGCCACTCACGAGCTGTTCGGTCAAAGTTTGGCTTGAGCTTGACTTTGACCGAGTTCGAACCGGCTCGTTTAATATTCGAGTCGAGCTCCTATAATGTTTGTTCGATAGCTTGTCGAGCTTTTTCGAGCCTAATAGTGTAATATATTTTTATTTATTTATTTAATATTAAAACTCAAAATTCAAATAATATATTTTTCCCTCTCTCTTCAAAGCCATATTAAGGCCCACAATCAATAAAGTAAAATCTTAATTCCTAACATATCTAAGTGACTCTTCTGTTAAAAATAATAAATAACTAATAATCTTGGAAAACATTAAATGTGATGATGAATCTCAAGAGTTGAAGATCGATCGTGAGAGGAAGATGAAGCTCAAGAGATGCATTATTTAATGTCATGAATTGCATTTACTTTGAGTTCTAGATTATTCTATTTTATCCTTTAAATTGAGAGTTTCTCATTAGTTTTTTAATATCTCAAAATTAAATGAGCTGTAGCTACTTAAAGAATTCTATCAATAAAATCCTATTTTCTTAGTTATAATATTTTCCGCACCAACAAATTTGGTATCAGAGCAAGGTTACGTTTCAGTCTTGAAATGACATCTACTCTATTCTCATACTCTCCAAGTCAAGTTCCTATCTTTGAAGGCGAATTCTATGAATTCTGGAGCAGCCAAATGGAAACATTTTTCATATCCCTAGGTCTTTGGGATATGATAGATGAAGAAGAACTCGATGTGCCCGATGAAGACGACGAAGGATACGCAAAATTTGAAAAGGATCTCAAAACACGAGATGCATTAGCTTTGCGCTATATTCAACAAGGAGTTGGGAAAACCATATTCCCTCGTATTTTTGGAGTAAAAAAGGCTCAAGATGCTTGGGTGATATTGAAACAGGAATTTCAAGGTACGGAGAAAACGATAGCATTAAAACTCCAAGCCTTATGGAAAGATTTTGACAATCTAAAGATGGAAGATCGAGAAAAGGTACAAGATTTTTCTTCTCGTGTTTCTACTATTGTCAATCAAATAAAAAGCAGCGGAGATGAAATCAAAGACAAAAAGGTTGTTGAAAAGGTTCTTCGAAGCCTTCCTCAAAAGTTCGATCATGTTGCTGCTGCGATTGAAGAATCAAAAGATTTGTCCAAGATGACAATATATGAGTTGACTGGATCTCTTCTAGCACATGAGCAAAGAATTAATCGCTCTTGTACTCCATCAACTGATCAAGCCTTCAAATCCAATCAAGTACCAGAAGCGTTTTCAAGAAGTCATCACAACAAATTTGGTAAGAAAAATGAAAAGGCATTCGGTTGGAAAGGCAAAGCACCACAACAATCTGGTTATTCTTATTCCTGTATCATTTGCAAGAAATCAAATCATGAGTCAAAAGATTGTTATTTCAAATGCAAAAGATGCAAAATTCCTAATCATTCTCAAAGGGATTGTCGATTTCAAAATCAAGAGAAGAAAGAAGATGATGCAAAATTTGTGAAAGAAGATTATGACGTTATGTTTGTTTCTCTAAATGGTGAAGAGAAGTCAAAAAGTCGATGGTATCTTGATAGCGGTGCCAGCAACCATATGACCAGCAATAAAGATATGTTTGTGGAGCTCAACTCAGACATTACTTCAACCGTTGTTCTTGGAGATGGTCTTATCAAGATGCGAAAGGAAAAGGAACCATTGCTGTTCCAACTTCGGGAGGTAATAAAAAGCTTATCACAGATGTTCTTTATGTCCCTAATATTTCATATAATCTTCTTAGTATTGGACAACTTATTAAGAAGGACTTCTCGGTATATTTTGATGATGGAAGATGCAAAATATTTGACAAAAAGAAGAATGTGGTTATGGCAACTGTCGAAATGAAAGATAAGACTTTTTCTCTCACGTTTCCATTAAAAAATGATTGTGCATTAAAAGTGGAAAATGAAGATTTGTCTAAGCTTTGGCATCTTCGATATGGTCATCTAAATCAACGGGGACTTCAGCTGCTAAAAGAGAAAAATATGGTGGTTGGACTTCCTTCTATTCAAGTGATGAATGATATATGTGAAGGTTGTATTTATGGAAAGATGCACAAGCTCCCATTTCCCAAAACTACATGGCGAGCAAAAGCACCACTTGAACTTGTCCATTCTGATATATGTGGCCCGATGCAAACTCCTACTCCTGGAGATAAGAGGTATTTCATTCACTTTGTTGATGACTATACAAGAATGATGTGGATTTATTTTCTTAATCAAAAGTCCGAAGCATTTTCTATTTTCTTACGATTCAAGTCTCTAGCTGAAAAGGAAAGTGGTCATATAATGAAGTGCTTGAGAACTGATCGTGGAGGAGAATATCTCTCAAATTCCTTTACAGAATATTGCAAAGAAAATGGTATCAAAAGACAATTAACCGTCAGTAGATCTCCACAACAAAACGGCGTAGCTGAACGAAAAAACCGTACGATTGTAGAGATGGCGAGAAGCATGCTGAAAGGAAAGGGAATTCCAAATCTATATTGGGCTGAAGCTGTTCACACAAATATATATTCTCAATCGATCACCAACCAAAGCGGTCAGAAATAAGACTCCATCTGAAGCTTGGTATGATAAAAAGCCTGTCATTGATCATTTTAAAATATTTGGGAGTATTTCTTATGCTCTAATCCCATCTCAAACTCGGGAGAAGTTTGAAGAAAAAGGCCAAAAACTTGTGTTCATTGGCTATAGTGATGAATCCAAGGGATATCGATTAATGAATCCATTGACCAACAAAATTATTGTATTTCGAGATGTTGTTTTCGATGAAAAAGTTACTTGGAATTGGAAGGGGAAAGAAGTTGAAGACTTGGGATCACAACCATTTACTGATCCAATTGCATCCCAAGCTAGTACATCCCAAGCTAGCTCATCTCAACCTTTTGCACAAGACTCAGAACCTGATTCAGATAGTCCTCCAAGAAAGACCCGAATGGTTCAAGATATTTATGATGAAATTGAGTTTGGATTATTTTCTTGTGAGCCACAGTCATTCCAAGAAGCTTCTCAAAAAGAATATTGCCAAAAAGCAATGAAGGACGAGTTATCTACAATTGAGAAAAATTCAACATGAGAACTCGTGGACTTGCCAGATGGAAAGAAAACTATTGGTTTAAAATGGGTCTATAAAGTAAAGTACAGTGAGGATGGTTTGATTCAAAAACATAAAGATCGACTTGTCGCAAAGGGTTATTCTCAACAACCGGGAGTTGACTTCTTAGAAACTTATGCTCCTGTTGCAAGAATGGAGACAATCCGTACTTGTGTAGCCATTGCAGCTCAGTTGGAGGTAAATATATTTCTTAATACCTGGTCAAATAGACTTGGGGCTACCGCAGGAAGTCAGCTTCGCCTGTGACCTTAAGGAATACAAAATGTTACCCGGAATTCGTAGCATGAGCCAACTTGATGTAAAATCAGCTTTTCTAAATGGAGAAATTCAAGAAGAGGTGTATGTTGAGCAGCCCGAAGGTTTTGAGATCAAAGAAAAGGAGAAGAAAGTTTATCGACTAAAAAAGGCATTGTATGGGTTAAAGCAGGCACCCCGAGCGTGGAACAACAAAATCAATAGTTATTTCATCAAGAAAGGCTTTAATCGAAGTACAAGTGAATCATCTCTCTATGTGAAGACTGTTGACAAAGATTTCTTGATTGTATGTTTATATGTAGATGATCTCATCTATTTTGGAACAAACAAAGCTATGGTGGCAGACTCTAAGAATCAAATGATGAAAGAATTTGAGATGACAGACTTGGGACTCATGAAATATTTTCTTGGCATACAAGTTAAGCAAAGTCCAGGAAGAATCTTTCTATCTCAAGAAAAATATATTGAAGATCTGCTCAAGAAATTCAATATGAGTCAATGCAAGCCCCTCTCCACTCCTATGGCGTTTTATGAAAAATTTCAAGTTAACGACAATGGTGAGAAAGCTGACTCAACTAGTTATAGAAAGTTGATTGGTTCATTAATCTATCTCAACACGAGACCGGATATCACACATTCGGTAAGCTTGCTTTCTAGATTTTTGAATGAGCCAAGTCAAATTCATTTTGCAGCCGCAAAAAGAATCCTTAGATATCTTAAAGGCACAAAAACTCAAGGCATTGAATTCAAAAAGGAAAGTGAATGTAAGCTGGTTGGTTATACAGATAGTGATTGGGCAGGCTCGATTGATGATCGAAAAAGTACCTCCGGTTATATCTTTTGTCTTGGATCAAATGTAATATCATGGAGTTCAAGAAAGCAGAAATCTATGGCATTGTCATCAGCCGAAGCAGAGTATATAGCATGTACCGATGCAACTTGTGAAGCTGTTTGGCTTCAAAATTTTTTAAAGGATATGAAGTTTGAGCAATGTGAGCCGACAATTATTCATTGTGACAATATGTCAGCTATTGCAATGACAAAAAATCCTATTTTTCATGCTCGGTCCAAACATATTGAACTACGACATCATTTTATTCGAGATTTGGTTACTCAAGAAGTAATTTCCATGAAGTTTATCAAGACAGAGGATCAGCCAACAGATATCATGACCAAAGCCGTCACGATTGACAAGTTCGACAAATTCAAGAAGAAACTCAAGATTACTTATTAAGAGGGGGTGTTAAAAATAATAAATAATTAATAATCTTGGAAAACATTAAATGTGATGATGAATCTCAAGAGTTGAAGATCGATCGTGAGAGGAAGATGAAGCTCAAGAGATGCATTATTTAATGTCATGAATTGCATTTACTTTGAGTTCTAGATTATTCTATTTTATCCTTTAAATTGAGAGTTTCTCATTAGTTTTTTAATATCTCAAAATTAAGTGAGCTGTAGCTACTTAAAGAATTCTATCAATAAAATCCTATTTTCTTAGTTATAATATTTTCCGCACCAACATCTTCATCTATCATAATCTTCTTCATCTAATCTAATCTACGTGCCTCTTATTCAATTCTTTCATTCTTCCTTCATTTTCTATTCCATCCTCACCATGTCTCTTCTTCAATTCTTTCCTTCTTCCTTCATTTTCTCTACCTTCTTCACCATTTTTTCACTCACTCTTCATTGTTTCTTTCACTCTTCATCTTTTCTTCATTCATTTCACATCATTTCTTTAGCTCTTAATCTTTTATTCTTTAGTCTTCACAACTTTTTTACTCTTCATCTATTCATTTTCTTCTTCTTTTTTGTCTTCACATCGATCTTATTCAGAAGAGGCTTAAAGGTAATTGAATTTATTTTCACTTTTATAATAACTATTATTTTTACTTTTTATTTAACTATGATTTCTTTAAGGTAAAAGAAATCCAACAACAAAGAAAGAAAAAAACTATTTTATTGGTTAACTCATTGGTAAAGGTAAGTCTTGTTTATCCTTTTTTCATGTATTAAAAGAAATTTATGTTTATATTTTTTTTTTTATGTATTAAGAGAAATTTATGATTCGATTATTTTATACACAGTTAGATGAATATATAAAATAACACTGATTGATGATAAATAAGAAGGAAAAAGATTAACAAAAAAAAGTTTAACAAATTATATATAATAAAAGTATATTATATATAATATTGAAAGAGATAAAAAGGTGAATATATTATATATAATAAAAGTAATATTAAAGATATAATAATTAGTTTAATATAAAAAGAAATAAAAATGATGAATATATTATTTATAATAAAAGTATATTATACCTAATATTATTGAAAGAGATAAAAAAAAAAGTTAATATATTATATATATAATAAAAATAAATATTATGGATATAATAAATAGTATATTACAGATAAAAATAATTAATATATTATATATAATAAAATTTTATTTTATATAATATTGAAAGAGATAAAAAAATTATTATATTTTATATAATAAAAATATAATATATATAATATTTATAGAGAAAAAAAAGTTAATATATTTATTATATATAATATAGAGAAAAATATATATATATATATATATATTATATATAATATGTTTTGAAAAAAAAATTATAAGATTAATAATATGTATTATAATATATCAAAAAAATTAATAAACTTTTACATAATGTTATAATTTTGTCACAGTTACAGCAAAATAATTCAAATATATATAATAATATCTAATAAAAAACCTATCGAGTTAATAAATCGAAAACATTATTTGTTAATTAGCTTATATCTACGAATACAGTGCAAACTCTACTTTGTGGGGTGATTGGTTTCGACATATAAATGGAATAAAAAAGAAGACTAAAGTAAGTTTTCATTATTAAATTCTTATGTTACATACTGAATTTTATCACTTATTTAATTGATTTTTTATTTTTTTAGAAAAAGAAAACATACCAAAATTTTTTGTTGTTGGTATCTAAATCTTAAAATAAGTTAAATTTTAGTTATTTGTTTTAACATTTATTTTTTATATTAATTATTTTTAAGATTAAACATTTAATATTATTGAATGCAGGTAGTTGTACGTGATTGAAGAACATTTGTTAAAAAAATTAATATATTGAATGTTCAAACAATTTATATAGTTTTATTATTTAATTTTTAAATTTTATGTTTTAGAATTTTGATTAGTAATGGTGATTTAATGTTTTGAATTATCATGTTTTAAAATTTTGAATATTTATGATTGTTTTATATTTTAATTTTGAAATATCATTTTTTAAATGATTAATATGTATGAAAGTTTATATATTTTAATTTTACAAATAAATTTGATTCGAGCTCGAGTTTGAGCTTGAAAATTCAATTTTTGTTCAAGCTTTCGAGTCGAGCCGAGCTTGTAGGTAATATAGTCGAGTCGAACTCGAGCTCAAATTTATAAGCTCGTTCGAGTTCGAATCGATCTAATAAATACTAAATCGAGTCGAGTTCGAGCTCCAGCAAGCTTGAGCTCGGCTCATTTGCAGCCCTAGTATTAATAATCTTCTTGTTCAACTTCTGATGTTGCCGAAATTAGAATGAAAAACCAACAGCTTTAACAGACCGCAAAACTCCCCCAATTAGTCTCATGCCCCCGAAACAAAACACTTCAACATCAATAAGCCAACTCTCCATATAAACATAATCAAGGAAGAAAAAGATGTTGAAAACATAATCACGAAATTCTTTAAGTTATGCCCTCTATCAGTAATGAAGAACTAGTTGGAAATTAAATTTCATAATCAATAGAACCATAGGGTATTTTGAAAAAAAATACATAAACACAATAGGATTAACTTCATATCCCATGTCAAATGCACTAGGATATTCCCCAAAGTTCCATTATTATTGTTCTTTTTATCAAATAAGACATACTGCTAGAAACGAACAAAAGAGATCCATCCATTAAGTTTATATCAAATGAAGCTACTAATTGAATTTTAAGTATACCCAAATAGAATCAATAAGCCTTTGGAAGCTTATCACATTAACCTTAGAGATTTACAGTTTACAGTCCAAAAATTCAGAACTATATACACCATTGGACTTTAATAACTCATCTAAAATAATCTTATAATAATCATGCAACCTAGTAGAAGTTTCTTGATTACTATTATGGATTATTTAAGAAAAATCTTTAAAAAGACCACTCTAAAAACAATAGCCACGAACACATCACAAAACCAAAAAATAGCACTAGAATACAAGCAAGATATAATTTATAAGATATAATTTGTTGGTAACAAGAGGGCAAAATATATTTTTCTTATTCATCTAAAATGAATTATTACAAGTTTTTATAAGAAAGCATAGACTTTTCATATGCTTGACTTTTCAAATGACAAAGTAAATTATTCTGAATATTGAATAAGTCTCCCACCCAAATCTCATGTTATCCTACTCACCTATAAATCATTATTATTACTCTAGGAATATTAAACATCAAAAACTAAAAATTTATTAATTTAAGTTTATTCAACAAATTTCTCCCTTAAACTTAAATATTCTTCCCATCTCTCATTCCAATCAGCCTTTTACAACTCTTCAGCAGTGTGGTCGGTAGTGGCTTGGTGAATATATCAGCGGTTTGAGCTCGACTTTCAACATGCTCCATCTCAACCTTTCCTTCTTTAACTTGTTCTAGAATGAAATGAAATCGAAATCGGACGTCAATATGTTTGCTCCTTCCGTGATTAACCGTATTTTTTGTCAACTCGATCGTCGACTTGTTATCAACTCGAATCACAATCCCTTCATCTCGAATCACTCCCAAATGCCTTAGTAAATTTGAAATTCAGACTGCATGACACACGCTCCAAGAGGCCGCCACATACTCTACATTAGTGAAAACCGTATTTCCGAGTAGGAATACATAACCCGGAGTATTTTTCGGTCATCAACATCACCACACCAATCACTATCAGAGTAACCCATTAATCGGTAGTCATCTGATTTTGAATAGAAAATACCAAGTGAAAGAGTTTCTCCAACATATCTCATAATTCTCTTTAAGGCCTTCTAATGTGTATAGCTTGGATCCTCCATGAATCTGATTGTTATCCCTGTTGGGTTTTATTTGGACTCTCAACTATGAAAAAGGCCTAATAGTGGTTCAAGTTCACTTTTAATTTATTAAGGGTATTATAATATTTTAAAGGGTTATGTTATAACCTAATTGCTCTAGTATTTAAAGAATGACTGTCGTCGTCAAGAAGCAGAAGTCAAAAATTAAAAGAGAGGAAGAAAGATAAAAATCTTGTAGCAGATTTTCGCCTACAACTGCGCAAGTTCATCAAACTCACGATCGGAGATTCAAACAGAGTTTTTCTGGGGCTTAAAGGTTCTTCATAATTTGAGTTTTTTATTTGACTTGTTTGGGACCAAAAGTTATATCTTTTTGGTTATGCCCTTTTATCTTGTTGTGGTATTAAAAGGTTGTTATACCTTGTTTGTATTCCCGACTCTGATTATAGTGAAGCTTGAACTGGACGTAAAGTCCCGTAATTTTTACTCCTTTATTTGAGGAGGTTTTTCACGTAAAAATATTGTGTGTGCATTGTGTTATTTATTTTCGTTTTTACTTGTACTTTATCTACTCCTAAGTTTTTCAATCAAGTAGGGAATAGAATATACGTTTTCCTAACAATCCCAACACTCAACATTAGGTCGGATCTTGTGCTTGTAAGATACCTTATACTTTCAACTAAGTTTCGATATCTCTCAACATCAGCTCGTTCTCCTCCATCAAACTTTGAGAGTTTAATGTTTGGTTCCATTGGAGTTGAAACCGGGTTATAGTCCTCCATTTTAAAATTCTTTAAAATTTCAAGTGCGTACCTCTCTTGGGATATAAAAATCCCTTCCTCGAACTACTTCACTTCTAGGACAAAAAAATATTTCATCAGACCTAAGTTTGTCATCTTGAACTCCTTCTTAATTACCTCCTTGAACTCTTTAATCAATTATGTGTTGCTTTCGGTGAATATGAGGTCATCGACATAGAGAGCGACTACCATCATATCATTTTTTGATTTCTTTGTGTACAAGGCATGCTCGTACAGGCATTACTCGTACTTTTTTTTCTTGAAATACCCATCAATTCTCTCATTCCAAACATGAGGAGCCTATTTCAGCCCGTGGAGGGCTTTTCTCAATCTTAGCACCTTCTTCTCATCACCTCTCTTCATATACCCGATTGGTTGCTCGACGTACACCTCCTCCTTCAGTACTCCATTTATAAAGGTTGACTTCACATTCATCTGTAGAATTAAGCATTGGTTTTGAGTAGCTAACGAGATCAGAAGTCAGATTGACTCCATTCTCGTGACAGGAGCAAAGACTTCATCATAATCGATTCTCTCCTTTTATTTATAGCCCTTCACCACAAGTCGAGCCTTATAACGTTCAACCTCTCTCTCGACATTCATCTTTTTTTGTAAACCCATTTTACTCCAATGGGTCGAGCTCCTTCAGATAGGTCGGTTAGCTCCCAGGTTTTGTTGCTTTCAATTGCCCAAATTTCTTCATCCATAGCCGATCTCCATTTCTCGTCTTGTATAACTTTCTCAAAATTCAAATCTTCTGAGTCATCCAGGAGACATACAATGTGGACTTAATTTATAGTGTCATATATCTCCTGCATACTTCTCATTCTGGGCTGTAGAGGCTCAAATTCATCTTCTGAAAGTTCGGTGGTTGTTGATATTGGAGGCATAACAACCTCTGAAACTTGTTTCTTCCTCAATCGGGTTACTCCAGTTCCATGCCATTGATTCTTTCACGTGAATATCTCAACTCACCACCAATTTCTTATTAACAAGATCAAACAATTTATATGCCTTAGATTTTTCATCATATCCGATAAATATGTACTTCTTGCTCCGATCTTCTAACCTTGTCCTGTGCTGAATTGGTACTTACCTATAGGCCACACTATTGAACACCTTGAGATGAAAGACACTCGACTTCATACCACTCCAAATCTCTTGAGGCGTCTTCTCTCCTAGCTTTGCATGTGGACATTTATTTTGCACATAGACTGCGCACTGCATTGCCTCTGCCTAAAAATGTTTTGGCGTATTATTTCCTTTCAACATAGATTGAACCATATCGAGAATAATTCGATTCTTTCGTTCTACTACACCATTTTGACGTGGAGAATATGGAGCAGTCAAGAAACACTTAATTCTATATTCCTCGTAGTATTTGTTGAACTCGGTAGAAGTGAACTCACCTCCTCTGTCAGATCAGACTACTTTGATAACTTTGTTTGTTTTTTTCTCCACCATCACTTTAAATTTCTTGAAGGTTTCAAACACTTCTGACTTCTCCTTCATAAAATAAACCCAGTCTTTTTCGAAAAATCATCAATTAAATAGAGAGAGTATATCTTACCACTAAATGATTCTGGAGTTATTGGCCCACATAAATCAATATGGATTAGTCTGAGTTGCTCATTTGCTTTGTATTTAGAACTCTGCTTGGAAAAGAAGTTCTCGCTTGCTTCTCGATCACACATTCTTCACATAACCTCTTTTTGAATATAATGTTAGGCAGTCTAAGAACCATCTCCTTTTTCACCAGCTCGTTCAACTCCCAAAGTGAAGATGACCGAACCGATAATGCCACTTCATGACCTCATCTTCAAGATAAAGTTGCATACATTTATCTTGAACTATTTTAAGCTCAAGTTTGTACATACAATTTTTCTTCATTTCTACTTGGGCAATGAGCCTCCCAAGTTTATCCTTCAGTTGTAGTTCTTGGTCCAGCCGAGTATCCTTTCTTCATCAACTGTCCCATGCTCAGTATGTTGCTTTTAAGATCAATTACGTAGTAAACATCTATGATCTCTCTGATTCCCCATTTTTTGTTGATAGTTGATCGTTCCTCGACCTTTGACGGATACTTTTGAAGCATCGTCGAAAGATATAGATCCAGACTCCACCTTTGAGAGTATTTTGAATAAGCTCTCGTCGCCACACATGTGGTTACTTGCGCTAGTATTCAAGTACCAAAACGAGTTATCAGAACCGCTCAGTTTGATCTTGGTTTCTGGAATTTTTGTCACCAACAACAATCCTTCATATTCTTTCTTAGCAAAGAAGTTTGTTGGTTCCTCCTTTTTCTTCTCGGATCTACAGTCTTTGGAAATATGATCTAACTTTCCGCAATTGTAGCATTTTATCGAGTAACAATCCTTGGCAACATGCTCATTCTTTCCACAGTTATAACACTTAATATTATTGTATGTGTTTGTTCGGTCACCCCGAGCTTGACCTCGACCATACCAGTTCTGTTGGTCGACTTGCTCACTTCGTCATCCTCCTCTTCCTCTACCACCTAAGCATCTGCCTCTAGTACTCTGATCATAGAGCACCTTCTCCTCTTTTATTATCGCTTTCGCCTGGAGAGCTTGTTCAAGAGATTCTCCCTTCTTGTTTTTCCTTCTCTACTCGGACCTAGCAAACTCTTCAATTGTGAGCGTTGATAGATCCTTGGATTCCTCTATTGCGCACACGATATTTTCGAAACTATCTGTCAATGACCTCAGAATCTTTTCAACAACTCGGTTTGATGAAAGACTCTCACCATTCTGATTTAGTTTGTTTACCACGGTCTCCACCCGAGTAATAAACTCAGATACTCTTTCAGACTCTTTTATCCTCATGTTTTCCAGATCGCCCCTTAGGGTTTGAAGTCGGACTTGCTTCACCCATTCGTCTCCTTTGTTTTCTATTTTGAGTGTATCCCATGCCACTTTGGAAGATTTTGCATCAACTATCTTCTCAAAGCCAGATTCGTCGACAGATCGGTATAGTAGATACAGAGTCGCTCTATCTTTAGCTCGAACGACCTTCAATGCGTTCAACTATGCATTTGAATACCCATCTGTTTTCTTCGGTTCCTCATACCCAATCTCGATCACATCCCAATTATCTTGGGAGCTGAAAAGGTCCTTAATCTGTACCTTCTAGTTGTCATAGTTGATGCCTTTTTTCAACTTTGGTAGCGGGATGTCATTGGTTAGACATGTCATTTATCTCAAGTGTTTACACTCAACACACCCTTCACAAAGCTCTCGATCGCTTTTTTTCTCTCTTGGCCAGCGCACACCGCGGTGTTCTCTTTTGAGACTGACGGGTTTTCTCACGCTTACCTCACATAATAACTCTGATACGAATTTGTTGGTAACAAGAGGGCAAAATATATTTTTCTTATTCATCTCAAATGAATTCTTATAGGTCTTTATAAGAAATAATAGACTTTTCATATGTTTGACTTTTCAAATGACAAAGTAAATTATTGTGAATATTGAATAAGTCTTCCACCCAAATCTTTTGGTTATCCCACCCACCCATAAATCATTATTATTACTTTAGGAATATTAAACATCAAAAACTAAAAATTTATTAATTTAAATTTATTCAACATAATCTACTTAGCATCTGAATGTTGTCATTATCAAACAAAAATAGAAATCAAACATTTTTGCAACATCTGGCACACCAGGTCAGAAGATATCAAGGAAGGACAATGGTTTATGAAAAATAGCATTAAAATACATCCAATCACTCCTCTAGGCAATGTGGGTAATTTTGCTTCAAGAAAGCATAATAAGTCTCAATAGACTGGAGATTAATCACAATCCTTGAAAAATCGATCATAGAATGAATGAATTACAGAATCATATTAAATATGGTAACAACATGCCTTCTAATCACTCTCTTGTCTTGTTCCAGCTAGGTTGAAAAAACAAGCTAGACACTGACAGTAAGGAGTAAGTGAATGGAGATAGCAGAGAAAAGAAGAACATAGGAATAGAAATAGGTAGAGGAGAAAGGAGAACATTTCAAAGAAACAAAAAATCACAAATCTTGCTTATCATTTTGGTGAGAGAAGAATTACATTCAATTGATTGTCTACTAACTCAGGATATGATTTATCTACTGTTTGTTTATCCGAGAAAAACCTTACCTAGAATGTTTTCTCTTACCTAAAATGGAGTCTTGACCGAGATAAGGGCAGAGTTAGGATTTAAAATTTACTCTTTTAGCCGGGCTAGAATATAATAATATAAGTAAACAAACCAAATATATAGAGTTTAGTAACACTAATTCCCATTAACGACGGGAACTATCAATAACGACGTTTTTTCTATTGTTATTATCATGTAGTTTGGACTATCCGAGTTATATCTCAGAAAGGCTTGTACATTGATTTTCCTTTGGCCGTGCCCGACTGTCTATGAAGAGTTTGATAAACTGTGTAGGGAACAACGAGAAGATGAAGATCAACAAATAAGAAAAAGATATAAGATCCAATATAATGAATATTTTTAAAGGGGTCCAAATTAAAAAAAAAAAACAAAATTGTTCAAGAAGATCCTCGGAAGTGACTAATCTACCATATAATAATTAATAAATATTGGAAAGTAATAATATCTCAATTTCCTTCAACTTTGAACAACACTCATTTAGATTGGTTGGTGATTCAAGGATATCTATGCATCTAAAAAAAATTGTAGATGAAGTTGAATTATGTTTTATTGACTATTTTATGTGTTAGTTGTGTAAACTATACATTTTATATAAAAATGTGTCTTTAGAGTTGGGAGAAGTTGAAAATATATTTTTTTTAATTTTATCATCTAAATTATTTATTCACATTAAGATAATATATTTAAAATAAATTATTTAGATATATTTTAAAATTATTAAAATTGTTTAAACTAAAATTCAACTTTAAAAATTCACAAGTTGAAAAGGTAATTCTTAAAAGAAAATTGTCATGAATTTATTATCATTATAACTAGTGACGGATCTAAGTTAGGGTATCTCCAACGAACACGCAAATTTTATTATGCGTGCCATTTTTTCCTCCAACCGAACCTTTTTTCCTCCATGCCATTCGTAAACGCAAAATGCGATTGGATCACTCTCTGTCTTTCTTCGGACCAATGCATATTTGCGTTGACACTATTCATTCCTCATTTTAATCATTTTTTTAAAATGACCCTTAATCTATTTTATTATTATTTTTTTTATATAACCTTATATATTTATAATGAAAATTCATCCTTCAACTTATTTTTTTTACTTTTAATATAAAAAATTATAATATTTTAAATGTATAATTAAATCATTAAATTTTATTATATTTGAAATTTTATCTAATTTATTTATATTTGTCCGTTAGGAATAAACATATAAATTTATTATTTTTTATTAATAATGTTTGTTTTAATATATTAGGTTTGTTTATTTAAATGTATTATTTAATTATTGATATATAATTAATTTTATTAAATTAATAAGAAAATATTATGATTAAATATATAAAGTTGATAAATATATAGATAATATTAATAAGGTTAAAAATTAGTGTAAAAAATAATATTTTAAGAATATTCTTTTGAGTTTTGAAATGGATTTTTTGGGTTGGAAATGAATTACTGTTTGATGTGATGTTTACTGCATTTTAGGTTTGAAAATAAGTTTATGGATTAAAGATGGTCTTAGAGTTAGATGTGCTCAAGCACACGATTCTTTTATTTTATTTTTTATGTTAAAAATGTAATATAACACCGTAATTATTTATTTTTTAATTTAATTTATTATTTACTATTTTAATTCTAAAAAATAAACAAAAAGTTCTGTTGATCAATCCCTTTCATACATCATTTTCCAAAAAAATTCAAACTCAATTCTATTCCTTGGATCGTCACTAATTTTAACACTTTAAATAAAAGTAAAAATAATATTAAAAAAAATAAAAATCATGGATATTAAATAACGCGTTTTTTTACCTTAATAAAATAAATAAAATACAAAATTCAACCCAAAAAAACATTATTATCTACATTTTAATTAGATAGATTACTAAACTTTTGAATATAATTACAAAATTCAACCCAAAAAAACATTATTATCTACATTTTAATTAGATAGATTACTAAACTTTTGAATATAATTGTCACATACTTCTTTAATTGTTAAGAGCTTAAATAAATAAAGTTTCTAGAATTGTACAAAATAAATTATATCATTTGTATATGAGATAATATTTAAATATTTATAAGGTTTCATTCTCTAATTAAATGAAAATTTAAAATCTCTTTTTATTATATTTTTAATAGCATTCTCTATATAGGGAAATTTGAGGAAATGACCTTAAAGATTGATGTACTTGCATCCATGGTTACCCACTAATTTATATTGTTCTGGTGGTCACTTTATTTTTTTTAGACGAAAATACCCCCTAGCGTAATGCGAAGGGCCTTCGCGGACGTGGAATGTTCTTTATATAAATACTCCAATTTTTTCATTTCCTTCATTTTCTTTCTCTCTTCTCTCTCTACTCTTGTTCTCTCTTTGACGGCGACTGCAGCTGCGGCGGCGAAGGAACACAATACAGATCGATGATAAGAAAACTCTAACCCTAAATCGATTTATGTTCATCATATAGATTTATGTTCTTATTTCCATGATCTTCATTTCAAACTCTAACCCTAACCCTAAATTGATTTATGTTCATATTTCTATTTTCTTCATTTTTAAAACCCTAAATTAATTTATGTTCTTATTTCCATTATTTTCATTTCAAAACCATAACCCTAACCCTAAATCGATTTAACCTGTTTTTATTGTTCATATTGGTTCATATCTTGTTCATCTTATTGTTCATATTGGTTTACTATTTGTTGTTCATATGTCGATGATGATATTTGCAGATAATCTCGTCGATGATCATATGGGTTCCGTTTCAGGGAAGATTCATTTTTCGTGTTACGGGAAGGCACATCGCATTATGCGGAGTGGCACGGTCGGCACGTGAAGCGGCACAGTCGGCATGCAAAGCGGCACGGTCGGCACGCGATGACACATCGCGTTACGCGAAGCGGTACGGAGTTGTACTTACATTTGTGTAAAACATCAAATTTGATTCCTATTATTTTTCAGCTGAATTAAGAATGTATAAAAAGATGATCTAATGGGTCTCTTTCATGTTTGTTATTGCATCATCAGGTAAAAAGAAAAATTCCCCTCTTTGGGATGATGATGACAATTTGAAGGTTTCTTCATGGAAGGGCGATTATTGATAAACACATGGAGTAAAACAAGTGAAAGAAATAAAAAATTATTCATAAGAGGAATGATTGTCTGTCTCCTGTTATGCTATCCAGCCCTAACGATTCTTGTCACATTAACCGGGCTTAGTGGGTTTAGGATCGGCAAGCTTTTTTTATTCTTTCTATTTGCGTTTGTAATGTTTTAAAATTTATAGTAGTTGTGAACCAAACCACATTCGAAGCAGAGATGTATCATTTTGGATTTGACATAGTGGGGTTTGAATGTTTTCCTTTTCAATTCATGACATTTTTGTTCTTTTGAAAATGGTGAGAAGACTTCAACTCATAACTTCTTGATCGTGTAACTCCTGACTTTCTATTCATGTAACTCTTGACATAATTTCTTATTTGTAACTTGTAATAATAATTTCATGACATTCTGTTCTGTTTAAATTATGACAAATTTGTATTTATTTGGTTAAATTTTCAAAGAAGATTCAATTTTGTTGCTGATTATTATTGTAATATTGAATTTTTTGTTGTATTTTTTTAGTTATGGTTTTAAAATAAAATCAATTTCAACGTTAATTATCTTTATTTACTTTTTGGTTTATTCTTTCAAGATAAAATAAATTCTTAACAATGTTAAGATAAGGTAAGAAAGACAAATAGAACTGAATATGAGCAGATGACAGATTTTTTAATCAAACAAAACAAAGAAAACCATTCTTCATTCAGCTGAAAAATAATAGGATTCTAATTTGATATTTTACACAAATCTAAGTACAACTTTGTTCCGCTTCGCGTAACGCTATGTGCATTCGCGTGTCGACCTTGCCGTTTCACGTGCCGACAGTGCCGCTTCGCGTGCCGACCGTGCCGCTTCGCTTAATGCGGTGGGCCTTCGCGTAACGCGATTTGCCTTCGCGTAACGCGAAAAATGAATCTTCCCTGAAACGGAACTCATATGATCATCGACGAGATTATCTGCAAATATCATCATCGACATATGAAAAACGAATAGTGAAACCAATATGAACAATAAGATGAACAAAATATGAACCTCTATGAACAATAAGAACAGATTAAATTGATTTAGGTTAGGGTTTGATTAAGAACAACATAAATCGTTTGAAATGAAGATAATAGAAATAAGAACATAAATTGATTTATGGTTTTCAAATGAAGATACTTGAAACATGAACATAAATCGATTTAGAGTTAGGGTTTGAAATGAAGATCATGGAAATAAAAACATAAATTTGTATGAACATCGATTCAAGGTTAGGGTTTTCTTATCTTTAATGTTTTCCACCGCCGTCGACGTCGCCTTAGCCGTAGTCGTCGTCGTCGTCACCGTAGCCTTCGCCGCCGCCGTCGAACAAGAGCAGAGAGAGAAAGAAAATGAACGAAATGAAAAAAATTTGAGTATTTATATAAACCCTAATCCATTTTGCGAAACGCGAAATCCCTTCGCGTGACGCGAAAAGGGTAATTTCGTCTAAAAAAAATAAAGTGGTCACCAGATCAATTTTAATTATCGAGTGACCACAGAGGCAATTAGAGTAGGGATGGCAATTTAAAACCGCCTCGTGAAAACCGAACCAAATTGCCCCGTTTGGGACGGTTTTTCCCCGAAACCGAACGAGGATAGGGCGGGAATGGTATTTGTGTCCGCGCCCCGATTTCACCCTGATTCTGCCCCTATACCATAAATATAATTAAATATATTAAATCATCAATATATTTATTTATTTACTATATTTTATAAGAGTATTAAAATTATTTCCTTATAATAATATAAAATTTTAATATATTACAATATATATTATATTAAAAGATTGGTTTATATAATTTTATTATATAATATTTATTTTTTTTTTAAAGAAATTATTAACGGTGCCCTGTGGGATTCCCCGAAACCGAAAAAAACCAAACGGGGCGGGGATGATATTAAAAAAATCCCCGAAATTAAAACGGGGCGGAGATGGTAATTGCATTCCCCGCCCTGAACCGCCCCATTGTCATCCCTAAATTAGAATGAGGATCATTTCGTCAAATTTCCCTCTATATATATCATTTTAGACCTCCAAGTGTTTATTATCTATATTTTAGATGGATCACAATACTTTCGGGTATAATTCGTACATAATTCATTATCAATGGCTTAAATAAATAAAGTTTTCAAATAAATAATCAAACTACAATTATAAAAGAGACTGAATTAAGAAATACGCGAAATAGTTATACTGAAATTTTCATACCCTTTTACCAGATCAAGATAGAGAGAGAGGGAGGAAGACAACAATGGTGTTGAACGTCAATGTAGCGGTGGCGGTAGCGAACATTTCAGCAGATCTATGTCAATACATAGCATGTAATCCTGAAAGATTAAGCAGCGAACAAGTCCTTAATCTCATCTTCTGTCTTCCTATTCAGCAATTCAGTCGATTTGCCCTCACTTTATGGACCTACCTTTGCTTCTCTCCTCCCGAACCGTATCTGTCTTCATCATCAGATTCATCATCTTCTGATCCGGAATCCGATCTCGATAATCTACATCGAGATTGATTCTTCGCGGCTGCCGCAAGCAGAAGCAGACATACATGTAATGTTAAGAAAACCTAATTTTACAATCTATACTCTGCTATCTCTGTCATCTGTGTGTGTATATATATAGACACGATCATTTCATTCTCTGTTGATATGCATTTATATGTTATCTCTGTTGTGTTATTTGTAGTTACTTTTGATATTAGGTCAAATGCATTAAGCTTCGTGTTCTTTAGTTTGATTAGCTTACTATGTTATGTTCTATGATCTTGGATAGATAACTTATTTTGCTTGTGTATTATAAATATATTGTTTGTATTGATTCTACAATATGAAATAGAAATATATTACAGATGATCAACATTCAAGATTGAATGATATATGAGCTCTAGTGACTGAAACAGGCATTGAGATTGAATTCTTATGATGTTCCTTGTTATCATCTGAGAAGATCTTAAACTGAAGCTTTGAATATCCTCCTCCTCTATTGTTCTTCCGTTTGATCCCAAGGATTATGAAGCAGAAAGTTGCCGCTGCAGCTACAACTCCAAATGAACAAATTGCTCCAATTCCAGTTAAGTTCCGTCTCCAATTGTTGCTGTTCTTCGGATGATGATCATCATCTTTGTTAGTATGGATTTCGCTACTAGCTTCATCTAATTCATACTGGATCAAAGCTCCCAAATCGATTTGAGGCAACACCGTCCTCATCATCTTTGGCGAATCTAATTTCATGTCAGCGAATTCACTTTCCTTGGCTATTAATTTCTTGAAGGAAACATGATCAGAAACTATTTCTTCATCATCATCATCATCATCCGGCTGTTCCAATTCGAGTTCTAGTAGGGAAATTTGATCGGAAGGAGACTGGAGATGGATCTGTTTTGGATCGGGAAGATTTAGAGATGATCTAACAGAGGGGAAGACGAAGTAATTAGTGACGAAGAGATGATTATTATAGGGAGAGTATCTACTGGAGAAGATCTTGTTTACGGTATGATGATCATCATGGATTTGGAGAAATCCTTCATCAGGTAAGAATTCCCACTCATGAACATCATTATTATCTTCCATTTTTGATATAATTGATTTTTTTAGAGGGCTTTGTTTTTTCTTTTATTGAAGATAACCGAGTTGGCTAATATAAAAATAACAGGTGTCTGTGAATTATGTGTTTTAAATGGACAGATGTCAAGTTTATTAAAAACAACAAAGAAGATATTTTATTGTTCTAATGTTTATCTGAATGTGATTTTAATATATATTTTATTTTAGAAATGTGTCACTTTTTTTAAATTCGGATTATTAATAATATTCATATTGACTTAAGTGCTTGGTTAGGAACTGTTTTTTTTTTTTTTTTTTTTCCAAAAACTCATGTTTGATCAATTAAATAAATAAATCTGTTTTTAAATTATTATTATTACCAAATTACCTCTGTCAATTTATTCAAAAAGGAAAAAAAAAATTCTATACATGAGTTCATAAATTAAAGCAAAACAAATATTTTCTTTAATTTTAAAAAATCGGAATTACAAACCAAATGATTAACAAAAAATGAATTATAATTTTTCAAATAAACAAACAATAATAGTTTTATGGTCTTGCCTTGAAGTTGTTAAATTGAGTGATTTTATAGTAGTTAATGTCCCAATTTTTGCTCATTTTTGGGAAATTGTCTCCAAGTCCGAACAAAGAAATTGCAATCAAACTTTATGCTATTCCAAACATCGTAATACCATCTCTCACTCTCGTGAATACTCTTGAATTTATTTCCATATAAATATGGTAAATTATAGAAGCAAAATTTAAACATATTTGAATGAAAAAAATTACCTTTAGCTTTTAAGATGGTTATCTCCTTGATATCAATCCAATTCGAGGGGAAAAAACTAATTTCATAGCTTTTGTAAACTGTCTTCATGACTCGAGTGTAAACGGGTAGTTACCAAATAAATGATTCATCGTCTCTTTATTGTCATCACAAAATAGACATTTAGAATTCGGGATATCCATAAACCGCATAAGTCGATCCCTAGTTGAAAGTCTCTTCCTAAACTACAACCATAACACAAATTGTTGTCTCGGAATGATTTTCGAGGACCATACAACATGAGTCCAACCCACATCGTTCCCCCTCTCACAAATAGACTCTCAAACTAGATTAGAATTGAACTTCCTGTCTTTTTCCACCTTCCAAACCTGCGAGTCGATATTGTTAATAAAGTGTATTGTTTGAATGAAGTTAAGAATCCTAACACCTTCTGAAATACGCCTCAGAAGAGTATTATAATCTCAATCCCAAATGTCACGAACCGATGAATTAAGACAGTCCCTTCAAATACGCATCCCACCAAATTATGCCTTAAGAACGATAGGCAGATTTTCAAACCATGGGTCATACCAAAACAAGATTCCCCGACCATTTCCTAACTGAATATCAAACAAATATATAGCGTTGTCCTTAAGCTTGAGAATCTTCTTTAGTGACTAGGCTATTTTCGATTCAAATCCATAATACTTTTTTCATTCTTCAATCTTGCAGTTATCTATCTCTTTTATTTTCTATTTGTCTCCAGATAATCATCTAACTAACTATCCAGCAAAATCTTGTAAGTCTTTTTGACTGTAGCAAATCTTGAACGATTTGTAACCAACATTGAATAAATCTATATTTAATTTATCCAAGTTAGCGCTTAGAGCCTTGTTGTCCCAGTCGCCTTTGCATCTGAAGCTTATATGTAACAGACACTCGCGAAATAAAAGTAACGAATGATTAGTAGGACTGGAGCCAGCTGATCCTCGGAAAGGAAGTGCGACGATCTCTGAGTGCTAACTTGGAGAAACTAAATAAATGATGAGAACGAATCGTTACTATTCAATCTTGGAGACCGATTGTTTAAGATTCGCGACAACGAGAAGAAGAAAAGGAAAACAAAAACGAGCTCTTTAGATATATGAATAATTAAAATATCAATTGAATGAATATATTATCGTCTTCTTTCTTCCTAAACTCACTTCTCAATTTTTTTGATAACCGTCTACTATCACCACCTCTTCGAATGCTCGTTGGGAATCATATCTGAGAAAATAACTTGTTTTTTTTAACATGTCTATCAAATAATAGTCATTTGCTAATCAATTATTTTTGTGGATGATAAATAAATGTTTGTAGATGGTAAAGGATAACATGTCTATCAAATAATATATAGTCATTTAAATTTAGAAAAGCACCATTTTCATTCCAACTAAATTTTTTTAATTTTAAAATCTAATTTATAACCTTTAATTTTTTAAATACCAATTTTTTTTTGTCCACTTTAACTACTAATCAGTTTCTTGTATATATATCATAAACCAACATCAAACAAAAACAATTTATTGCTCAAATTAACTTCCAAAAATCAGGTCAAAGTTTGAATGGTTCAGATGTGCAGAATCTTTATTATTATAAAAAGTTTTTAAAAATAGCTTTTAAAATATAAATTTCACTTTCAAGGGAATTTTTAAATTTACTATAAAATATTTTATTAATTTATGGAGGAAAAAAATTGATTTTACAAATTTATACTATTTAGCATTAAAAAAAACAAAAAAATATATAAATTAAATATATTTATTATTTATTCAAATAAATTAATAATGTAAATATAATTATTTAACAGTATTATTCTTTAGTTAATTTTATATTTAAATATATATATATATATATTTTTCAATAACAAATGTATAAAATATTTAACTAATATATTTTTAATAAAAAATAATATATACCTAATATATTTTTAATAAAAAAACAATGTCTAAAAATTCTACTTTCTTGATTAATAACTAGAATCAATATTCTAGGTATTTATATTAACTACAATTTGGTGATAACAATTATTCACAACCCGAAAACAACTTATGTTTTTAGTGGAAGAAAAAACTACACAAATTAGTGTTATCAATTAACAAATTGATATAAAAATCTTAAATAAGAAGCAAATAAAAGTTTAGAAAATTTTTTGGGACATTGAGCCCTTATAAATTCTGATGTGCCCCTTAATTAGGAACATAGGAAGGTGAAGAAGGCTGATAAGAGTAGTAGTCCTTAAAACTAATTATAAGCTTAACAAATGAAAAGAGAGAATTTAAACAGCATCTATAAAAACTCAAATATGAATCTTGGATAAATACTTCAAAAGCTAAAAACATTTCCAGAAAACCAAAGTCATGTAGCATAGAAGAAAACCCAACACAAAATAACAAGAAAGAGATCATCAGAATACTCAAGTTCTCAAAACAAAGTCTAAACATAAAACCATAATAAAATTAATGTCTGTCTCTTCAAAACTCCTCTGACCACAAACAAGAAATGATCAACGATTAGCCTTGGCAACTCTTTCAATCTCATCTTTCTTCTTGATAGCATAACTGAAAACCCAAAAAGAAAAATGCATTATTACTTCAATTTAAGAATGACATGAAGAATCAAGAACATGATATTATGTATGTTCAAACCAATGAATTTTTCTTACCTGTTGGATGAACCCTTGGCAGCATTGATAAGTTCATCGGCAAGACACTCAGCAATAGTCTTGATGTTCCTGAATGCACTTTCACGTGCACCAGTTGTCAAAAGATAAATAGCTTGGTTCACACGCCTTAATGGAGAAATATCAACAGCTTGTCTCCTAACAACACCAGCAGATCCAATTCTAGTAGCATCTTCCCTTGGTCCACTGTCATCA
The DNA here is from genome assembly GCF_907164915.1 of Impatiens glandulifera. Taxonomy (NCBI): domain Eukaryota; kingdom Viridiplantae; phylum Streptophyta; class Magnoliopsida; order Ericales; family Balsaminaceae; genus Impatiens; species Impatiens glandulifera. The sequence goes on along the minus strand of NC_061865.1, from coordinate 18,020,497 downwards.
TTCAAGATACAAGATTCATAAGACAAACAAAGAACATCATGATGGTGGGTTATTTGAGAATTGATCAAATAAGTTGGATCATACAATATAAACACCATTTGCATAGCAAATAAAGCAACATAAAATGAAGATGAAGGTCTTAAGTTGATAAAGTATGAAACTATTACCTGTTGATGACAGCATCTACAATGACTTGAATTGGGTTAAGGTCAGTTAGCAGATGAATAATTTCCATGGAGTGCTTAATAATGCGAACAGCCATAAGCTTTTTTCCATTGTTACGGCCGTGCATCATGAGAGAATTGGTCAGCCTCTCAATAATGGGGCACTGAGCCTTCCTAAAACGCTTGGCAGAATACCTTCCAGCTGTGTGAGGAACATATGTAGCCTTGGCTGTTCCAACAGCAATGTAATCTTCCAATGCAATGTCTCCCACCTGGATTTATTCACAAATCCAATCAGTTTCTTCAAAACCCAACTCTTAAATATGAACAAATCGTCAACAATAGCATCAGCAGAAACAGATCTATAATCAAATCATAAACTTCTATTGATCGGAGAACAAATATAGAGGCAAGTCCAAATCTAGTATTCTAAACGAGAAATCAATCTCATTGCAGTTAAATTCATAGAAAATATAAGAAATTCGAAAGAAAGAACATACTGTGACACCGTCGAAGCTCCATTTGTTGAAAAGCTTGACCTCGGAACTCTGTTGGGTAGGCTGAGCCTCTGGGACAACGACGGTTTCAGTAGCTGTAAAAACAGAACACAATGAAAAACAGACGATAGAAAAAGGAATCAAAACAATGAAAGAAACTTGATTTAGAAGATGATGAACATACCCATGATTGATTTCTTCAGAGGAAGCTAAACCCTAGGAGAGAATCTGAAGAAGGAGAAGGAGACTGTCGCCGCTATTAAATCACATAAAAGACCAGGTTATTGAAATGCTTCAAGCTTATAAAGAACCCTAGCCAGGTTATGGACGGGGGGTTTTATTTATGGGCCTAGTTTGCTGGGCTAAATCGATATGGCCCAAACAATAAAAAAAAAATTATAATTATAAAATTTTATTATTATATAATAAAATTACAAAATTTTAAGATTATTTTAAATTTAATGAGTTTGAAATGATGAAAGATTTTTAAATTTCTATATTTATCTCCAAACCAAAAAAAAATATTAATTATATATTATTATATATATATAAATAATTAAGGATTTTATATCTAGTTAATTTTAAAAATATATTTATTGATATATAAAATTTATATAATAAAAAAATATACTTTACCATAATTATAAAAATAATTCAAAAACTATTATATTATTTAATTTATTTCTCAATATATCATTTTATATATATATATTCTTTCTACTCATAATTATATATACAGTATAACAATCTATATATAATAAAATAAATATTTAAATTTTAATATTTTTAATATATAGATAGAGTTATAAAACTTTATATATTAGGTCATATTTTACATAATAAAAAATAATTAAAAAATATAAACTATCTTCATTAATTTATATATATATATATAATACAATAAATATTCTTTCTACTCGTGTATATATAGAGATTAGAGAGGTATGAAACTTTACAAATTACTTCATATTTTATCTAATAAAAAAATTAAAAATATTGAATATAAAAATTCTCTTCATTAATTTATATATTTAAATATACAAATTAATATGGAAAATTAATCATTTATAAAAAAAAATAGTATAATATATATTAAATTTCTTTAAATTATTATTATACATATAAATTTTATGTATGAATAAAAATAATATTAAAGGTATATTTTAATATAATTCATACTTATTTTTAGTTTTTATAAATATATTATATCATACAACTAAAATAAGAATATTGATAATAAATTCATAAGAAATGTAATGTTTTTAATTCTTTATAATTAATATGTGATGATAAAAAAATATAATTAAATAAAAAATTGAAAGAATAAAATAAATAAATAAATAATGAATAATAATATGTAAAAAATAGTTAAAGCTACTATAAATAAAAATAATTTAAAAAATCAAATTTATAGTCAATTCTTATTTAAAAGGTTGTTTATGAAAAATTTATGAACATTAGTTGTACCAACATAGTTTTATATTCTGGTTAGGTTTAATTTTTGTGATGCTCAAAAAAAATGTTCTAAACGCAATCTTTTTATACTCGTTAAAAGTAGGATTACTTTATAACACTTTTAGACAATTTGATCCTTACATTTTTATTCATAATTTATATATATATATATATATATATATATATATATGTTTGAATTCAATATTTTAAATTTTAAAATATTAAATAAACATTTATACTTATGAAAAAAAAGTACTTTACAAGCCTTTAATAAAATATTTTATAGGCAGATATTCTAAAATTATTTTTAAATCATTTTTTATTTTATTTTTGAATTTTTAAAAAATAGTTTAGGACTTTATATATTAAAAAACATTTAAAATTTGAATGCTGAAAACAAATAGGTCCGTTGCCACGGGTTGGACGTGTGGGTTTAGTTGTGATGTAGGCGCCTAGTCAACGTGAAGGTGATTCCTTGGTCGAGTGAAATTTTCTAGTTCATGAAAGATATTTGGTTGGTATTCTCGATCGAAAACCAAGTTGGGTTGAATTCTTAATCGTTTGGTCTTCTTCGTTAGGACAATAGGTGAGCTTTTTTTTCTTTTTAATTTCGTTTAGAGTCATCAAACTCAAAATTAGAAGCATCACAAAATTATTTAGAACATGATAATTCAGGATCATCATTCAATGATCAATAAAAGCCTGAATTTCATATTGAAATTTCTTAGCTAAAAATGAGATTTCTAGTTTCAAGTTATTAATGGCTAGAATATGATTTTAAGAAGCTTGCTAGTATTTGTTATAATCTAGTTTAACCATCAAATCGGTACCATTTAATGAATTCAAGAATTGAAATTTCAAGCTTTATTTGATATTTTTGATTTTATATAAAAACATGCTTCAAATTGATGGAGATTGGTTTATGAACTTTTAGAATCACAATTTACATGTCATGAATGAAGATAAAAAAAAACTCTATTTAAAAAAAATTAAAATTAAATTTTGGTGTTTTTAGATTTAGATGGATTAATTCTAACTTTGATAGAAAGCTCTTAAATCATCTTAGGATTGATTTTTAAATTAAGAAATCAAATAATTGATCAATATTATAAAAAAAAAAGTAACACTCCTAAACTTTTGTCAATGCTTTTGGATGAGCCAAAATTAAGCTTGGATAGTTTATACAAAATTTCTAAAAACTAAACATTTTGAAGAAATTTACTGGCGGATATAACTAAGCTTGATTCGTGTGTTAGGCTTGTTTCCGTGCCTTCGTCTTGGCCGAGAGAAGCTATTTATAGTCGAGCTAAGTCGGTTGGGAGGCCAAGTGGATTGAATTCAGGATAAAAATTATTAATGGCTTTTGTCTTGCTCGATTAATTCTTACTCATTTATGTCATAATTTAAGTTAGGCTTATAGACTAAATGTTCATTGTGTTAGGGTGAATGAGTTCTAGTCTTCGAATCAACCAAATCAATCAAGAAACAAGTGAATTTCATTCTTTGAAAAATCAAAGAAGGCTCTTGTTCTTATCTAATCGACGCGAGGAAGAAGACTACTTGGGCCACAAATGCATGTTCATTGGGGGATTCATCAAGTTCTGTTAGCGTTTGGGGTTCCGTCATCGAGTCGTTAACCATGGCGTTAGTTGATCCGCTGAGACACAAGAGCGTCTAACTTTCGTTGTAGCGAGCAACGCAGTAGGCTGGCGTCCGCCGATTGATGAAGCTTGAGTGCTTATCTAATGAATGGTCTATTTTCGGTTGAACTAGATCATGATTTGTTTTAAGCCAGAGTGACTTTTTTGAATTTGTTTTTTCTTCGTTTCTTGACTTTATTTTAATCTACAAAAATACACAATAATAATTTATAGACATAAAATTTATTCTACTTATTTTTTAATTTTTTTTTTGTATTTTAGAATTATTTACAAATTATCTTTGGACTTAACGAATACAATAATTTTTCTCAGATAATTTATTTAAGAGGAGTGATAGGGGAGAGAATTTTGGAGGAAGAGAGTAAAAATTTGTTAATTTTTCAGCGAATCAAATTGAACAAGGAATTCCCTTTTTTAAATTATCTCCCCAATCATTTCTCTTTATTTAATTTGTTTTGACCATTATTTTAATTCATTTGGGATTTATTAATACAATAATTATCCCAAATAATTATTTAATTTTGACTATTATTTTAAACAATATTATTAGGTATAATTTTATTACTTTTATATATATATATATATATATATATATATATATATATATATATATATATATTAATGATATGAGGAAAAATATAAATATATATGAAGAAATAAAATTAAATTACTACAATATTATTCGGTAGAATTTTATTACTTATATATTGTACACGCCCTTTTCCATCTCCGTCGGTACCGCCCCTATGTATGTCTGATTCCTTCAGTTTAAATTCTGATTTAAAAGTTAGACCGTACTGCTGAGCTGATCAAAGGTATAAAAATATAGTCTCGATTTATCCGCCAAAAATCTTTTTTAAATAAAATATTATTTGAGAAAATAATTTGTACAATAATATTTGGAAAATATCTGGGAAATATTTTGAAATAATTTCCATACCTCTCGGAATTATTTAAAGATGGATTGGGGTCCCAAAATTATAAAAATAATTTTTGATTTGAAAAGTGGAACCAAACAGGCCTTAGGACCGGAGTCCTAGGACTTGATCCGTTTTCATCGGTTGGGGACCGGAAAGGCTCGGTCTAGACCGAGGGAGCTCTCGGTCAAAACTCAGGATTCTCGGTCGGGGGACCAGAGTGGCTCAATCCTAGGTTTGGTATGCTTGGTCCCAAGGTTGGATCTCTTGATCGTAGGACTTGGGAGTCTCAGTCCTAAGTTAGTTTTCTCGGTCCTAAGACTTGGGAGTGTCGGTCCTAAGTCAAACTTCTCAGTCCTAGGAGAGAATCTTCGGTCGGATTTCTCGATCCTTCCTCTCGGTCCTTGGTCCTACAAGACTCGGTCCAAGAGGACCGAGTGTTATTCATTTGGTATAAAGATTGCAGGTTTTGTATATTTTGATATAGATCATGAAAACATGAATTGTGAGTTGCTAATAACACTTTAGGATGTAAGGATCACAATCCCTAATCCTAGAATCGATCAATCAAGCCCTAAGAAGATCATTTTTCGAATTGAATTCTAGGGCAAGATTTGAGAACTTTTGAATTAGACCATCTCAAGGCCTAACTTGTTCCAGTAACTTCTAAATGATGTTATAATCGAACACGACTAAAACAAGAAAATCAATCAATCTCTGTAACAATTTTTAAAACTAAAATTTAAACTTTATTTTTCAAAAAAAATTCAGTTGGATCAAACATGATCGGAATGTATGTAATATGATTTGAAACTTATCCTAACATGTTTACAAACATATTAAGTAGCTATTTGAATCAAAATTTAAGCTTAAAAGCTCAAGAACACAAAATTCAAATTTTCTAGATTTTCAAATCAAATTTGAATTTTTTTGATTGGGGTTGAATTGATGAAATCTCTTTTGACAGAAAGCTTAAAAAACATCTAAGGATTTTAGAACCCCTAATTTTCTGTCGGTACATATTTTGTTAAAATGTTATAGGCAATGTTAACTTGTTTGGTCACTTTAAATCTCGTCCCTCTGTTCTTCGCATTTGCACTTTCATTTTTTTAGAGTTTTCAATAATCATTCAAAAGAGAAGTGGAATATAGACCCATTTCTAGCTTCACCAAGAAGGAAAGTTCTATGTATTATTAGATTTCGTAAGACACACCTAAAATTCACATGCCATATTGATAATTGTCAAAAAGAAATTTGGCGACCTCTTATATGAATCTTTTGGGGTTTTTTGTAGCTGCAATGCGGAGACTTTACGGTCTACTCGATTATGCAAAATTGTTAGCTTTGATTTGGTTATGAGAAATAGTGGTTGCACACTAACGGTTTGATAGAATACTTAGACAACAAAATATTTTAAGAATTTATACAATGTTATCGAGGTTTCAAGTTGATATGAGATCAATTTGGATTCTTCGCAACCTGCAAATATTGTTATCTTTGAAAAAGTACTCTTGCTTGCATGTATCTGTTCTTAAGAATTTCCATATTTTATGGGTTTAAAATTATGGAAGATGTCATAGTCTAAAACCAATAAGTGTTTTCTTTTATATATGATGGTTTCCATTAATATGTTATGATATAGCGTTTTTTGTTATTGTGTTTTTTTTGGAAAATTTGACAAAATGACCCTAATAATGGGTCAAATTCGAAAAATGACCCACGCTTGATATACTTTGCAAAAATGACACTTTCGACTTGTGAAATGTCCGTATTGCCCTCTTACCGCATATTACATATTACGCGTAATATGTAATTACATATTGCGCGTATTACACAATACGCGTAATAGTAATATGCATATTATATATTATGCGTATTATGTAATATGCGTAATACGTAATAAGTCTATTGCATATTGCGCGTATTACACAATACAAGTAATAAATAATACGTGAAAACTCTAATATATAAACCTCCTCATTTTGGACCCTCATTTTAAAAGACATTTCGACTCACGACTTTCTCTCTCCAACCCAAGACTACCATATTCCTCCCTCCCTTTACCTCTACATCTACCCTAAACTCTCCGTTCGTTCAAGATCAACAGCTGCCACGACTCTCTGTTCGTTCAAGATCAGCAACTGCCACGACTCTCCGTTCGTTCAAGATCAATGGCTGAAGACCCACGACTCTCCATTCTCAAAGGGTATGTTTATTTTATGTTATTCGGTTTGATGATTTCTTAGTTAGTGATTATGAACACTAGGTTATATACTTATATACTATAATTGATAACTCCTAAATGAGAATATGTGAATATTATGTTCTGAATAAAGACAGATGTTGCTCACGCGTACTATGTTATGAACAAAAACTTGATTTGAATGCGAATACTATAGTTGTTCACGTGTATTTCTCACTGAGGAGAAGTTTCACACTATGTTTCATGGAAATACAATGTGTCAAAAATTGCCCACTAGTTCGTTTCAATGGACCTATTGGATAGGGGGCTCATATTCATTAGATTCATTGTAATAAACTTTTAGAAAAATTGCTACATTAGATTTTTATGAAACCCTAGCAGGAAACTCCTCCTTAGTTATGGTTGACGTCATTATCAAAAAGCAACCACAGAAGTAAGTAAAAATTGTGAGTGAGGAACATTACAATATGCGTATTGCAATGCTCCTTAAGTGTATTATTAATACATTCAACTTTCTAGTTTAAATAATTATCGTTGAACTATTTTCAATTACAGCTCAAGTAATTATTTACTTTGATGGAGATTGGAAAATTACGGATGGTATTACTTATTTTATTCTAAAGTTAATTAGGTTTGAAAGTTTCCTAAATTATACGTATGCTGAATTAGTTGATATGATCTATTGTGCTACTAATGTTGACAAATCTAGATATGATTTAGTGCTTCAAACCAAGTATAATAATTCGGGTATGGATATCAAAATTTTCTTTTATAACTGATATCAAACGAGATATGTATGTGAATTTTTTTAGATGAAACAATGTCAATCCACCATCTCACTATAATGTGTGTTTATTTAGTAGAGAAGTCACTACCTAGAAACCCAACAAATCCAACTCAAGAAAGTGTAGTGGTTCCAGAAATTGATGATCCTGACGTATTCCCAAAATTTCAGCAGTAGGAGGTTGTCTTTGAAACTCAAAATGATATAGAAGAAGACCCATGTTTGTGTCTGAATGAGGGGGTTGGTGCTTGAGTTTCTAGTAACCCATGTTTGCGTCTGAATAAGGGGTTTGGTGATTGGGTTACTAGTACCCAACTAAGAAGTGCTTGAGTTGTTAGTACCCAACCAAACAATGTTTGGGTTGCTAGTACCAAACTAAGAAGCAATGATTGGGTTGCTAGTACCAAACCAAGCAGTAATAATTGGGTTGCTAGTACCAAACCAAGCATTGTTTGGGTTACTAGTACCATACTAAACAGTGAAAATTCGATACCTGAGGCATTAACTTGCGAAATCGGATTGGAAGTTAATACGTGAAAATCTGATACCTGAGGCATTAACTCCACCACATCCTCATTCACCTTCTTCTTCTTCTTCTCCACCTTCTTCTTGTCGTTCTTCTTCATCACTGAATCATTCACCAAATCCTTCTTCTTATTCTCCTTCTCCACTAGATCCTTCACCAAATCCTTCTTCTTATTCTCCTTCACCACCAGATCATCAATCTTATCCACCACCAGACCATCAATCTTCTCCACATCTTCTTCAATCAGTACATTAGAAAAAATTAGACAAAAAGCGTGAAGTTATACAAAAAGAGTGAAGGTGAGTTGTACCTACATTCTTCTTGTCGTTCTTCTTATTCTCCACATCCTCCTCATTCTCCACCACCACATCCACCTTCACCAAATTCTCCACCTTCTCCACCATCACATCCTCCACCTTCTCTACCATCATATCCTCCAATTTCTCCACCACCAAATCCTTCTTCTTTTCCACCACAAGATCATAAATCTTCTCCTTGTCTTCCTCATCCTCCTTGTCTTCCCCAATCTTCTTCTTGTCTTCATCATCAATTTTCTCCACATCTTCCTCCTCAATATTCTCTTGCACATTGTAAAAATTAGACAAAAACCGTGAATGGTTACAAAAAACGTGAATGTGAATTATACATAGATCATCCTTCTTCTTCTACACCATCAGATCATAAATTTTCTCCTTGTCTTCCTCATCCTCCTTCAACACTACATCCTCCTCCCTCTCTTCCCCAATCTTCTTCTTATCTTTCTCATCAATCTTCTTCACATATTCCTCCTCAATCTTCTTCTACACATTGGAAAAATTAGACAAAAAGTGTGGATGAATAAAAAAGCTCGATTGTGAATTATACATACATCCTCCTTCTTTTTCTCCACCACTATATCATCAATTTTCTCCTTATCTTCCTCATCTTCCTTCAACACCACATCCTCCTCCTTGTCTTCCCCAATCTTCTTCTTGTCTTCCTCATTAATATTCTCCACATCTACCTCCTCAATCTTCTCATGCACATTGGAAAAAATTAGACAAAAAATGTGAATAGATACAAAAAGCGTGAATGAAAATTGTACATACCTCATCCTTCTCCTCCACCAACACATCCTCCTCATTGTCTTCCTCCTTCTTCACTTCAACATTTTCCTCCTTCTTCTCCTTCATCTTCAATCTTCTCATGCTTTGTTCCTCCTTTAGCGTGACTAATATTATGCAAATTTGTTCTTGTAGTTGGTTGAGCATCTATTTTATGAGATTTATTTCGGTTTTTAGTTCATTTATCTCCTTCGTTAGTTCATCCAATCTACATCCATCCTGGGGAGATATTGATGTTGGAGCCATTTGAGGGCCATCATTACCTGATTGAGTGTCGTTGGTAGTGGGGGGAGAATGAGAGGTGTTAGGGCTGAGGGAGGGTTAAATGGGGGGAGTAATTAGTCTTGTCTTTCTCATGGCAGGTTTAGAAGGTTTGGGAGGAACATAATGGGAGGTGTTGGGGGAAAGATGGAGGGAGTAATTAGTCTTCTCTTCCTCATGGAAGATTTGAGAGGAACTACATCTTTAATCTCTTCATGTTTTCACTTTCTTGAATCTAGTTCAAATAATGAATCATATAAATTACCTCCCATATCTTCAAACCCCTCCCCACCATAAAAGATCTTCTCCTCTTTAGACACTTCCATCTTTTGGACAACATTGACATGCAAGGAAGTGTGAATATCAAAGGTAGTGTTCTTCTTGTTGGATTCTTATAGTACTATCCTTGGCCAAACAGGCTCATGCGCTTGCAGCATTGTCCTCTTGGAAAGTTTGAGGATAAACGTTTTAATAACCTCATAGATACACACTTGGAAGGCTAGTGCGAACCCAAATACGATATAAGAAATATCGACCTTCTTCCCTTCCTTCATGTCTAGATATACCAACCTGAAGTGTTCCAGGTCATTGTTTAAACCCTTCATTATTGATATGAATGACACCTTTCCCCATGGAAATTGGAGGAAAGTGTCAATGTCCTTGATCATGAAGAGGATATTAATATTTATTATCCTCCTTGGGTCAAGAGAGAAGAGATAATGGCAAACCAGAAATACCATCCCCATCTTCCATGAATCTTCCTTATCAGAGTAGGACATAAATCTTGATTAAAGGTCTCCAATTCTAACAATCATATTATTATTAAAATATTTTACCACCAAAAGTAGACATTCTTTAACTTCATTGAAGATGTTTTCCAATGTAGGGAATCTCCCAAATTTGAGGCATGTCACCAAGGCATATTCCTTCATCCCAAAGCACACAGCTCATTTCCATTCACAAGAAACTTCATCTACTTAGAATTTGAGTTGCTATTCCTGAAGAGCATTTAATCGATTATCGTTCCTGAGAACTACAATCCCGGGGCTCCTCTGAATAAAAATCAGAATTGAGTTTTCTCTACCTTTCAATTAGATCCATTGCAACAAATTTGTTGGCAATGTGTGAAAGATTGGTTTTCCATGATACCATAGCAGCAAACTCAGGAATTATGGTTGACGCCAAATACAAAAAAGGAACAACAGTAAGTAAATAAAAAACAAACAATGCGCGTGAAGTTGCAATACGCGGACATTAGATAAACCCTAACCAGCTCAAATAAGCAAAATCAAAATATACATACATAAACCCCTAAACACTACATAAACCCTAAACGCTAAGGATTATCCATCAAAATATACACATACATACATGCAAAACTCTAAACAACAATAAATAAAGAATAAACAATGCGCGTGAAGTTGCAATACGCGGATATTTCAATATACACATACATACATGCAAAAACTAAGGATTAATTATCCATCAGAATATACACATTCATATATGCAAAACTCTAAACAACATTAAGTAAGTAAAAAACAAACAATTTGCGTGAAGTTGCAATACGTGGACATTGCAATACATGAACATTATATAAACCCTAAACCATACATGCATGTAGAATAAGAACATTACAATACACGTGAGTGTAAAACATTGGATAAACCCTAACCAACTCAAATAAGCAACATCAAAATATACATACATAAACCTTAAACGCTAAGGATTATCCATCAATATACACATACATACATGCAAAACTCTAATTGTCAGAATAATAAGAACATTACATAAACCCTAAACGCTAAACTCGCCTGAATATAGGAACAACGAGACAGTCGATGAGTCGAGGCGGTGATGATGAGTAGCTAAAGACGGAGACGTATGATGGGTAGGGTTTCTCGGAGATGGAGAGATGATTGGAGAGTTTAGGCGATGATGATGTTGAACGAAGTTTAGGGTTTTTAGAGTTTGAGAGTCGAGGCAATGAGAGTTGAGGGATGATGATGTTGAACTGATTTTGACCGATGTTAAAGAGTAGAGTCATGGATTGGAGAGAGATAGTCGTGAGTCGGAACGCCTTTTAAAATGAGGGTCCCAAATGAGGTGAGGTTTATATATTAAAGTTTGCGCGTATTACATATTACGCGTAATATGTAATACGCATATTACATATTACGTGTAATAAGTATTACGCGTCATATGTAATACATCTATTACATATTACGCTTAATATGTAATATGCGGTAAGGGGCAGTCACGAGGGTAAGACGGACATTTCGCAGGCCGAAAGTGTCATTTTTATAAAGTTTATCAAGTGTGAGTTATTTTTTGAATTTCACCCATTATCAGGGTCATTTCGTTAAATATCCCGTTTTTATTTTGTTAAAATAAGACATTCCTTTATTTCTTTACTTGATTTGAGATGCATCATGTTCTTATGCTTATATTTTCTATAGTTTGCAATTTTGTTTCATCTTGAAAATGCTGTAAATTAGTTATAATAAGGTTACAAAATGTAGCTAAAATTTGAGAGAAAACTTTTGTCTGAATGCTCATTTTCTTTACAGAACCTACTATATTAACAACAATTTTCTCATCCACCTCTATGTTTGCTTTTAGTTCCTTGTGAAAAGTGTGGCAATGTCGACAAATAGCATAACGTCTAATATAGCTAGAATGCCAAAAACCAGTTCTATGAAATTATGTGTTAAATTCAGGTATGTTTTTGTTTTATTGTTGTTAGAAACTTTTGCTGAGATTATTGAAGTCACTATCCATATTAGAAAAAAAAATCTACAAATTAATTGATTAAAGACTTATTTCATTGTTTACTAACTAGCATGTATCCCGTGCATTTGCACGAGTAATAATATAAAAAATCGTGAAAAAATATTACGTTAAAAATTTTATGGGCGGGTCAACCCACAATCCGACCCAAGTATCCATTTACTCTCACATATATTTTGTACTTGTTTTGTTAGGTTGCAAGTTCGAACCATACTTATAGCATTTTTAATTTATTTTTAACCGTTTTAAGTTTATGGGTGGGTCAACCCACAATCCGACCCAATTATCCATTTACTCTCACATATATCCAAATTAACCACAGCTCTCGACCCGGCAATCCGGACAATTTAAAAATTAAGCATCATTATATATATATAGATTAGTTAGTTAAAAAGTTGAACTTATATTGTTAAAATGTCACGCGTTTATCAAATTTTGGGTTAAATTTAAAATATAAATTGTTATTAGCTTAGTTGGTTAAAATGTTGTACTTGTTTTGTTAGATTACAGTTCGAACCATATCTATAGCATTTTTAATTTTATTTTTAACCGTTTTAAGTTTATGGACGGGTCAACCCACAATCCGACCCAAGTATCCATTTACTCTCACATATATCCAAATTAACCACAGCTATCGACCCGGCAATCCGGACACTTTAAAAATTAAGTATCATTATATATATATATAATATATAGATTATGTTCTATAGATTGATGCTGTGTATCTCCAAAATGTAATAACTAATGAGTTAATTTAAGTTATACATTTATGTTTAACCTAGATAATTGAGAAGGCTGATCAAGTGTTATGATTAGGTCAATCTTAATAACTCTTTAAGAAATATAAATTGGTCTTATTGAGATTAAGCTGATGTGACTTGATTTTGATGATGGATCGTGTAGCCGAAAAAATAAATTTGAATATGTAGTTATAAAAGAACTATGAACCTGATTTCTATAAACCTAGCCAATATTTGCACGGAGTAGTCATAAAAGAGCTATGAAGTTGGTAGAAACTCATATTAGAAATCTTGTATTTTATTATTAACAAAATGTATGAACTGCTTAAATTTATAGTTTGTAGATGTTGTTCCAATAAGGTATGTGTTTTCTTATGTCAAATTAAAACTTCTTTGTGATATTCTTCTTAAGACTATTTTATTTTTCAAGGGAGGATGATATCATGGAGAGTTGACATGTGACTAACAATTCCATGTACAATCATTAAACTCTCTATTTCAAGTCTTATTGAGTTTACTACAATGCATTGAAAACATGAAAATGACTTCCTATATCCGTTGTAAGAGGTTACACTCCATGTTCCTTACCCCTCTTTATAGACAATTATAAGTCTCATATAAAGATTAGTTTGAATTATGGTTGAGGTAATTATACCTTTTTTAAAAGAAGTTTGTATAAAAATTCAAATATATTTGTTTTATAAATATATGCTAAATTGGAAAGAAGCTTCCATTATCATCTCATATTGAAGCAGTCAGGGAGTATGGGCTCGGGTGGGAAGCCTATCTCCAAAATTATTATTATTATTTTTTTACGGTAGAAATATGATATTACACTTAATTTTTAAAATTTTTAATATAATTTATTGTTTTTTTTATCTAATTATTAAAAAAATAATAAAATTTTATTTTTATATACGTATTTTTTTTCAAAATTTTCTCGTTATTATTTTAAACCCATCTTAAATTTTTTTCAAACTCATCCAAATTCGAAATTCTGGATCCGTCCCTAAATGCAATACAGGAGAAAGAGATGCCTGTTAACTTCGGTCCAGGTGCAATTCTCGTAAACTATGGGGACGGTTAGAAGTTGCAAAGTCACCAAATTAGAAGGTTTCTTCATCTTTTATTATGTCTAAATAGTAATGGAATGAAAATTCTTTAGTAGCTGAAGATTTATTTCTTTGGTAATTTCAGGTTCTTTTATGCCAGAACAGAGAAAATTCCAAATTCTTTCCGCAGAGGTGAGTATAATCTTTTAGTTGTTGTATTCTAGGAAAATTGATGCTATAGGTTTGAAATTTTTTGTATAAAGAATTTAGAAGTGATGAGATTAGAAGGAAAACTAGCTTCTCCTTTTCTGTAAATTGGATTAATCAGAAAGTGTACTTTATTTTGTAATGAATACCATGAAAATCGATTAGTAGCTGAAAGTGTTTTATTAATCAATTAGAGAACAACATATAATTTCTCATTGAGTCAACATGAAGCCATTGGTTGATTTCATGGGTTACATTATCAGTATTAACACAGTAACTTTTTTTCATAAGAGTCATTTTCAAACTAATTTGGTGGAAAAATTATTAAGAATGACTTAAAGTAAAAAAGTAAGCAGTGATCGAAATAAGATGCAAATATGACAAAAATAAAAATATAGCTACAAGTTTGTAATATTTTTTATAATATGAAATTGTAATATTGAGAATTTGAGATGTTATTCAAATTCAATATTATGGTTTCTAGATTGTTATTTTGAATTTAATTCACAAATTGAGTTTAATTAGCATTTATTAGATTATTTTTAGACAAACCTATTAAAATTTATTTTTTAAAAAAAAAAATCTGATCCATCAAATCATTCAATCTACAATACCAATAAAACAGATTATACTGAACTTTACAAAAAAAAATAAAAATTGGATTATACTAAAGTTTGCCAAAAAAATGGATTATAATGATGTTCACCAAAAAAATAACAGTTTATAAAATAGTTCATCAAAAAAAAAAAACTATTTTGTATAAGATATCATGTAACAGACTCTTTAGTTAAAACAAAATAAAATAAACTTGGACATAACTCTAAGAATAACATATTATAATAAAATCCAAAACAATCTTAAACTTGAAAACTTAAAAATCAAATCTTTCATAATCAAAACCCTAAACAATCAAATACTTGATAATCACAATACCAGAATGATTGATAGAAAGAAACACAAGAGGGTCATAGATAGATAGATCAACGCAATCTTCTTGCTTCTCTCTCAGATTCAAGAAGAGTAAGCACATCACCTTCCCTCACAGGTCCCTTCACATTCCTCATAATATATCGGTTTTGATCGTCAAGAAACTTAACCCTAACTTGAGTAACTTGACCCCTTGAACCAGTACGCCCCATCACTTTAATCACAACAGCATGTTTGATCTGAGTGTCCATTATATTACTGACAATCTGTTCTTCTTTCAACACCAGATAACATATATACAAATAGTTTCAGAAACGATTTCAGAAAACACGAAATTAAATTTATTAAAATCAGATCGATCGATCGACTACTAATAAACACCGGATGACTTGATTTCAACAATGATATATATATATATAGATGAATCAACAGTAATCCGTATCCTTAGTGTTTGATGATTTAAAGAAGAATACGAGAACTAACCTTTTTCCAAAGAGATGCGGTGTTCTTCTTTCTAGGTCTCGGCGGCTGGAAGAATTAGGGTTTAATTTCTAAGGAACGAACCTTTATATATTGGTTGTTTGTCACAATATTTACCAATATACCCCTGTAAATAATATATAAAAATTAACCTATAAAATATATATTTATTATAAATAAATTTTACAAAAATATGATTATAACTATATTATATATGGAAAATATTTTTTTTATTATATATTAAATGTTATATTTATAACTATGAGTATATATATATATATATATATATATATATATATATATATATTATATTATATGAAAAGATATTATATTTGTAAAAAAATTATATCCTAATTATATGATATTTGAGTTTTTTTTTTTATTTTATAAAATATGTATACATATATAAAAAATAGAGAAAATATGTATATAAATGTTTATTTTTATTTATGAAATTTTATAATTATATAATTATGAAAAGATTGAATATATATATATATATATATATATATATATATATATATATATATATATATATATATATATATATATATATATATATATATATATATATATATATATATATATATATATATATACTATAAAAATATTATATATTTAGAAATAAATATGGAAAGAGGATATATTTTTTTTTTTTCTAATTACGGTGAGAATATTATATTTTTTTTTTATTATAAATGAAATGTTATATATGACTTGGCTCAAAGTAAATGTTAGAGATTCTATGTGAACATGATATTGATCAACACTTTCAATTTTTTTTTATAATAATAATAAGTTTGATCCTCTATAAATCCTCCTCCAATCCCATTAGAAAATCAAACAATCTCAAATGTACATTATCAATAAACTGATTTATAATGAAAACAATTATTTACTAAAGATAAAATTGAATGAAAAATCTGCTTCCAATAACAAAGATCCACAATATATTGGCAACTTGTGACATTGATGAACATGATGACAAATGGACATATTAGATTATATTAGATGATTGTAAAAACAAAAAACCAAAAAAAATAAAAATAAATACAAACAAATATTTCCATTCCAAATGATCAATATATATAATATTAGAGCCAATATGCATCATAACAATAAGTTACCATTCCATTTTCATTCATTTTGAAGCATTCATCCATGAACTCTATAGCTGTCTGTCTTGCTATTTATGCAATGTGTTGTCTCATTCACGACAACACCGTCGGTGTGGACATCTACGTTTGGTCTTCTACCCTTTTCGGGTGTACATTTTCGAATGAATTTCTCGTGATTATAGTGTTGTTATCTCGCGACATGCGTTTTGATCAAGAGAAAGTGGAATTGGTTTTTGGCACAAGTTG
This sequence comes from Impatiens glandulifera, assembly GCF_907164915.1. Lineage (NCBI taxonomy): Eukaryota > Viridiplantae > Streptophyta > Magnoliopsida > Ericales > Balsaminaceae > Impatiens > Impatiens glandulifera. Next base: position 18,003,363 of record NC_061865.1, on the reverse strand, counting down.
GAAGGTGTCCTCACATATGGTTTGGATGATGATTTTGGAGTTGAAATTTTAGTACATGGTGATAAACATACTTCCTCTAATACCCAATTTCTTAGCTCTTCAGGGTAATCTCTTACGCAACCAATGCGAGGTCCAGCTCCTGTTGTCCATCTAGAACTTAACTGTTTAGCCAACTGATATGATTGCATTCCTTTATGAGAATTTATCCTTTGAATTATCTTCTCATTTGGGATTGCTTCTTCGAATTCAACTTCATCTTCGTCTTCAAACAGGTTCTCTTTTGATACAGAAATCTCCTCATCAGACACTTCTTCATCTTCATCGTCATCATCCAGTTCTTCCCTTGCCGAGTTGTACCCGCTTGATGGACTAGGCATGACGAATCCACGACAAGAAAGCTGACCTTTCTTAAACAACTCCATGGCTTGCTCTTTCAATGGTATCTGCAGGGAAGGTATCTCAAACTTGCGAGACAACGACCCTTGATTAACTGAGCTCGTCGCGTTTGCTTCTTCAATGGCTCGAGCCAAATCTGATTGTGATGAGTTGTTCGTGACAATCTCCACTTCCTCCGATGGAGTTTTCTGTTATAATAATGAAAATTATATTATCATGGAAGACTAACTTAGTGACCATTTTAAAAAAAATGGATTCATTCATACCATGACAGAACTGAGATCGACTTTGTGCTCCTCCAAATATGACATGAGTTGTTCAAAATTTTCTTCAGTTGGAAGATAATGCCCACTGTGAGGCCAAACCGCCTATTGAATTCAAAAACATATCAATCTATATATATAGAATGTGAAGAAAATCCATTTTGAGGGTGAGTTTTAGTTTATTATGCCTTGAGGATACCGTCTTCCACCACTAACTGCCCTGCAGACAATGTTGCTCCTCCAGCCAAGAAACTTGAATGTTGAAATGTTCCTTTGCTCTTCTGACCAACGTACAATTTCCTTGAAGTGCTGAGAACAAAGATCCACTTGGTATCTTCTGGTCCTTGCCTTGTGTCTAGAACTTGCCTAGTTTGACTGTGAAAGAATTTTCCATCCTCAACCGTAACCTCATAAGCCATTCGTTCTCCCTGCACACAACAAATAGTTCATTTAACAAAAAACATGGTATTGATTTTACACTTCTAGATGAATTCAGTTATATAATTATCATTTCAGTTGGTGTCCTTCATGCCCAATATTCTTGATTTTTTGTTAGCATGTAATGCCTCTTCATAAACTCTGTCAATTGGTAAGTTTGGGAGGGATATTGATGTTTGTAATATCTCATTTTCTTGCACTTGTCCTTGTAACTCTTTACATTGGATTCCTAATATATGTATGTTTGTAAAAAGAAGATATATAAGGCTCACCGGATCAAGATACTTGATGCATTGTTGTTGGAGCTTTGAACGAGGGCATTTAGCAAAATTTACTTCTTTTCCTTCTCCTATGTCAAGCCTGCATGCAGCTCAATTCTCGTGTAAGGATGGTCCAAAATTATTTGAATCTTTCTTTCTAATGTTTTGGGAATTTAATATTTTACCAGTAAAAGAAGGGCTGTTTACTCTCGCATTGGAGCCATTGGACGTAGTAAAATTGAAGGTTATGACCATAGCGATGGCGGGGATCAATCTAAAATCAAATCATGATGATGATAAGAGTTTATTATGAGCAAAACAAACCAACAATTCAGCTGTGGAAAAATGAATAAATTGTTGACCTATTTGATTTCTAGAAGCACAACCATTTCACCTAATGAATCTCAATAACATTTACAAATTTCATTTTCTTAAAAGTTTAACACAGCTAAATATCATCATTCTAGTCCCTGATAAGGAGGAATATGAATACTTACAGCCTCGAGCCAATGTTGAAGAGCGAGTTTTCGAGCCTTCTCATCTTTGGACAAACCCTTGCCAACCTGTTGTTGATGGGATCAAAACCAACTACTATTCAATATTCAATAACAAAAGAAAATTGAAAAAGGGAAAATGTTGTCACCTTGGCAGCACGTGTTCTTGCTCTTGACCAACGTGAAATGGCACTCTCTGATTTCTCAATTTCAAAGAAAGATATGGAACTTCTCTTGAGTTCTGTTAAGTCTAACACCTTCCACCTATGAACAAATCCAACGATTAATCGGGTATAAAGAAAACCTGAATTTTCTTTTCCACATTTGAAACAATCAATCATACCATCTCTGCTCCACTAGAACAGCACAATCTGCTAACTGTCTTCTTGTTCTGAAGCTTTTATACACTTTCTGCAACCTTAAAGCAGCCTTATATCGCGTGTTATCCGGTTGTTGACGATTAATACCCTGCATTCTTGGTTTACTAGGAGACACAAAAATAGTTGGTAGCTGTTGTTGTTGTTCAACATTTCCATGGCTAATATCAGGTGTTGCAGATATAGAAACCTTGTTTTGATCAATTGTAGAAGGAGACCTAAACGAGAAAAAGGTTCCCAACACCCTCTCTTTTGAGGTAAGAGGTCCTCCCCCAAATGTCTTGGGGATGGTGGGCTCTGAATCTCGACCATTGAAACTAAATGACCTCAATGCTCTCCTCACTTTTCCACCTTCAAAGCTCAATGATCTTGATAGAAACGCCCCAAACCTCTTATCCCAATTATCCACATTGGAAAGTGGACTCGAAATAGATGTCCCCATTCACTACACATCATGAATTCAACTAAATCTCTGTTCATAAGTTCAGAAACTATATATATATATATATATATATATATATATATTTCTGAAATGGGTGTCATGAAATAGAATCAAAACAGAATTTTTTTAATCCAAACATCAAAATTTATCTCTAATCCAACCTATGAAAAAGATGATTGATGCATGAAAAGACGAGGAAAGAAAGAATGAAAGAAGAAAGAATGCTTACCAAGGAGGAGAGGGTGTGGAAGTGCGCGCAGGGGCTCAGAGAGAAGGATAGGCAATGAGGTGCAAATGAAAGAAAACAGGGGGAGAGGAAAAGATGAGGAGAGGAGGGAAAGAGAATTATGTGTTCAAATTTGTTGGATGGTTGTTGTATCTTCTTCCTCTTCTTTCACCATTTTTAAGGATTTGGAGGATATGGCGGGTTTCTCTCTCTTTCTTTCTCTATTAAATTTACTATTATCAGATTTTTATGTTTTAAATTTTGATAAATAGTAATATGGATAATTTACATAAAAAAATTATTTAAATTTTAGAATTTTTATAATGTTGTAAATTATAAATATATACTTATACTAATGAACTATATGGTTGAAGTAAATTTGAGTTATATATATATATATATATATATATATATATATATATATATTAATTTTCAAAGTTTCATGATTGTTGGGTCGAGACTTGTGTTAATTTGAATTTATATGTGAGAGTAAATAGATACTTTTGTCGGATTTTGAGTTACCTACCCATAAAAATAAAACGATTAAAAAAAATAAAAAATGCTATATGCATGCAACATAACAAAACAAGTACAACTTTTAACTAACTAGACTAATAAGACGCTATATTTTAAATTAAAATGTCCGGATTGTTTGGTTAAGAGTTTTGGTTAATTTAGATATATATGTGAGAGTAATAGATACTTAGGTCGGATTGTGGGTTGACCCGCACATAAACTTAAAATGGTAAAAAATAAAACAAAAAATCTTATATGTATGTTTCGAATTTACAACCTAATGGCATTTGTACCAGCTTCCCTATTTTGTATCCCTAAAAATAATATAAAATAATAATATCCCTATTTTAGAGAATCAAAATATAAATTATTCTACATCAGCTTAGGGCTGCAAATGGGCCGAGTCGAGCTCGAATTTGCTTGAGCTCGAACTCGACTCGATTTAGTATTTATTAGCTCGACTCGAACTCGAGCTCGAACGAGTTTATAAATTTGAGCTCGAGCTTGACTCAACTATTTACCTATAAGCTCGGCTCGACTCGAAAAGCTCGAACTCAAGCTCGAATTCAAGATCGAGTTCGAGCTCAAACTCAAGCTCGAGCTCGAATTCAAGCTCGAACTCAAACTAAAATTTATTTTCAAAATGAAATATCAAACTTTCATACATATTCAACATTTAAAACATAATATTTAAAATTGAAAATATAAAAAAATCATAACTATTTAAAATTCCAAAATCATGATAATCCAAAAAGCATTTAACCACAATTACTAGTCAAAATTCTAAAATATAAAATTCTAAAATTAAAGTACAATACTATATAAATTGTTTGAACATTTAATATATTAATATTTTTTAAGTCACGTTCTTCCAGCATAGCACAAGTACACCTACCTGCATTTAAGATTAAAAATAATTAATATAAAAATATATGTTAAAACAAATAACTAAAATTTAACTTACTTTAAGGAGTAGATACGGACAAAAACAAATTCAACCTATTTTTTATTAAATATTATTATATATAATTAAACTATTAGGTTACAAATATAACAATAATTTATTGACTTATTTATAGAAAGAATCTATTAATTTATTTATATATTATAATATATTATTAATATTGTAAATTTATTTTTTCTCTCAACATATTATATATAATATATACTAACCTTTTTTATCTCTTCATAATATATACAAAATATATACTAACATTTTTTTTTATCTTTTATTATATATATAATATATTAATATTTCAATATTATATATAATATAATATAATATTATTTATGCATATAATAGTGTTTTTCTATATAGATCTAAGATCAATATATATTAAAAGTATTTTTCTATATAGATCTATGAACACTATTAACATATATAATAGTGTTTTTCCATATAGATATATGAACAATTAATATATATAATAGTGTTTTTCCATATAAATCTATGAACGATCTATATAAGTACAAATTTCTCGTAATACAAAAAGAAAATCAAAGTTATTTAGAAGTATGAGCAATAGCTATAGTAGAAATAAAAATATATTTTAATTTACCTAGAGGTTTCTTGTGAATGAACGAGAGAAATAGTGTAGATGAAAGATAACATAAAAAAATGTATTAACCTATTATGAATGAGTGAAAGTAATGATGAAGACGAAAGAAGAAGAAATATTGAAGAAGGAAGAAGAAAAAGAGATAAAGAGTCACTTATGATTGATACATTAGAAATTAGGGTTTTGTTTTATGACAATATAATATAATAATGTGGATTATGGGCCTTTTATATGGGCTTTGAAAATAGAGAGAAAAGAAAAAAATTGTTTTAAATTTTATGTTTTTTTATATTAAATAAATATATTATATATTATCAGGTTCGAAAAAGCTCGACAAGCCGTCGAGCAAGCATTATATGAGCTCGAGTTCGGCTCGAATATTAAACGAGCCGGCTCGAACTCGATCAAAGTCAAGCTCAAGCCGAACTTTGATCGAGCGGCTTGACTCATTTACAGTCCTACATCAGCTTCCTTATCCTTATCCATATGTCATTTAAATATTCATTAAAACAACCAACTTTTATCTTCGATGTCGGGACCAACATTTAATCCCACCACTTAGAGAGAGAAATTTTCTCTGGATATTTTTTTTCTCACATTGGGCACGACCGACACATCAACGCCGCCGGAGCTTTTGACGTCGGAATGATCTCAAATTTCTCCAGTAGGTGTGTCTCTTTCCCCCTACAATCTGACCGAAGGAATTTCAATTTGAACGGAGGAATCGAGAGAAATCACGATTATAGTTTCTAGATCGGATATTTAGGTCGTTTTCGGCACGATCGGCACAATCGGTACGATCGACACGATCGGCACGATCGGCACGAACAACACAAACGACACGGATTCTCGCCGCGACCGCGCTTCTACATAGGAAGTCGGCCGCCATCCTCCAGCACCTTCGATCGGTTGTCGTGCGCCCTCTAGAACGTGTTCTGCTGTGCAAGGAACGGTCGCGGTCATCTTCTCTTACCGTTGACCGGAACATTTCGTCAACCCCCCTTCTGTAGAGACTTGACGTCGAATCGGCGTCGGTCGCCCTTCTCTTATCACTTTTCATTTACAGGTTAGTTCGGACCTCGGTCGGGACATCAAACCACACCGCGAGGCGCGGGTAGGTCTCCATTGAACTTCTTTATCGCCGTTTAAATCAAGTGTTCAGTCTGGAGGAAGCTTTCGTAGCTACAGACCGTTCCAAAATTGCTTAAACCCTTTCTTGTTTGAGCAATTATTTTCAAGCCCCTGTTCCGGTGCGATTGGTTTCCAATTGTGCTGTTTGCGCCCACCCTTTGCTACAGAATTCCAACCTCTGTGGCTCCTTTGAAGACTAGGCAGTTTGCGTTTGATCTTCCCAATGACTGGTACGCGCCCGTCTAGTGTAGTTACTCGGGCAAGGGGCGTTCTTCAAGTCCGCCCTGATGATCCTAAGAAGGTGCTGAAGGGGCCGTCGACAAGCAGCAAGGCTAAGTCTGATAGACGAACTCGCAGGTCTCTTAACAATCCCAGGAAGCAGAAGCCAGAAATCATGGATGAAGTCCTAAACAACGGAGAAGATGCACCTATTGATTCTATGCCAAATACATCATCGGGTATGAGTTCTTTTCCATATGCTGATAAATTACATGAGAATAGTTCTATTGGGGATTCATACTGTAACAATATGCATGTTCATAATAGAAATGATAGGATTGAATTAATAGGAAAAGACAGTACTGCATATAGAAATGATAAGACTTTAATTCCAGAAAATTCTGTTGTTACTGGACTTGCTGCACAGAATGGACCGTTAGAGTCGCTGGTTGGTACCCTAGACCTGACCGGTCATTCTGTTAGGAAATTGGATTTGAAATCTTGTCTTGTTGAAATTGATGACAATCGGGTCGCTTGTGCTGAAAGTTCGGTCCCAATGTTGGAGATAATCTGTCAAAAAGGCTCTAAGGTAATGCAGGAAAATGACATAAATTGTACAAGTTTATTGGGTCCTATTGAAAGCTCAAAATTGGGGTCTGTTTCTGAATCGGGTGAAAACATTATGCTGAGATTTATGTCTGTTTTGAATGATCCTACTAAAGTTGGTACTGGTGCTCCTATTGAGGTAAGTATGACAGAGCTGAATAAAACTGTTGATCGAGAATTAATAGGTTCAAAGAATATTACAAGGTCAGGGTCAGTTTCAGAAGCAAGAAAACACGACAGTTTGGGAAATTCAGGTGCAGAGAAAGATTAGAAAACAAATTTTACCGGTCCTACTAGAGAGGATGCTAAACTGGGCAAAATATATCATTTTGAAATTGCCTCTACAGGGTTGGAGATATCATCTGCTCAGAGTCCATTAGGTCCAAAGAAGGATATAATTTCAGAGTCTTGTTCTGCAATGAGAAATCTTGCAAATCTAAAAGTCTCGGGTTCCATTAATGATCAGAATGCTAAGTCTACCTATCTTGCTAAGGATCAAATGGAAAGTCAGATATCCAGACTATGTACTAGGCTTGAAAAAGGTTGGACAGAAGACACTAAATGCGCCCAGGATTCTGAAACTGAGGCTAAAATTGCAGGATCTTCTAAACAGTCTACACATCTAGCTGAAACTGTTAAAGGATATAGTCTAACAGAATCTAGAAATACTGAAGAAATTGGATCTGAGTTAGAGCTATTCATGGAAATATATTCAGCTAAATTAGAAAAGCCCAATAATACAGATCTAAAGGATGATGAACTGAACTTGATTGGTATAACCAATGGTGAAAGCTTGGCTGGAAATTATATTGATTCGTTGATTAATGACATCATGAATGACAATCTGGGCCTGGGTATGGATCTCATGGAAGCTACAAATAAGTTGGGTCAGAATATAAGTCAGGTTATAAGAGGTGAAGAATGTATGAAACTGGAAGAATTAGCCAACAGTTTTCGCTTGGCCGGGTTTGATGAGGGGTTAGCCAACGGTTTTCGCTTGGTCGGGTCTAATATGGGGTTAGCCAACGATTTTTGCTTGGCTGGGTCTGAAAAAGATAATTTAGTTGCAAAAAAGTTGGGTCTAACAAGGGTGGATAACATGAATATTCAAGTCATTGATCCTGAACACGCCGGTCCTGGACACACTAAAACTACTCATGGCATTGGTCATATATCTTCAAATGCCGGTCCTAGCTCTTCAAACGCCGGTCATAGCTCTTCTAATGCCAGTCCTAGCTCTTCTAATGCCAGTCCTAGCTCTTCTAATGCCGGTCCTATCTCTTTAAATTCCGGTCATGACATCACATATCCACCTTCTACCGGTCCTAATCGCCAAGATAATAAATCTACTAACAAAGCTATGAGCCACCGGTCGAATCAAAAGAACCAAAGCATAAATGTTGATTTGGAATCAGACGATAGCACTGACTATGATGAAACAATAATATGCGACCTCGAATATCATAAGTCCATGAAGAAGATATCGGCAACAAAGATCAAACCAAAAGCAAAGAGGCATAATTCTTCCAAAACAAGTGCTGAAATTGAAAAGATCGATCAAGAAACTGGATCGAATAATTCTAAAACAACTAAGAAGGGTAAGAATGGATCGAAAATCAAAGAAAGGAAAAACATGAAGGCAAATAACTCAAGTTCTAAGAAGAATGCTGAAGTAAATCCCAAGGAAACCGCGACACCCGAGGCTAACCCTAAGATATTAACCTGGGTGCATTTTCTCCACTCGTTAATCTGGATCCTGAAATTCCAATTGATAGCATTCAATAGAGGAAAACTGATATACAAGAGAAGAGCACTAAAGGGGATATTCTAAAGAAGATCGGAACAATTGAAGGCAACGGTTTTGTGGGAAATATAAGGGTTAGATGGGCCGAAAAGAACAAACAAGTCAGGAAAGATAGCATCCCTGAAACAGTCATCTCCTCAGCTCCTCCTACTGCTGCAATTCCTGGCAAAGAAAATACCCAGGATGATAACAAGGATCCTACTACTGGTCCAACGTGGTCAATGAGGAAAAACGAAATAACAAATTTGGCAGGACTGAGAAACCAGATGAAGAAGCTATTTTTCCAAATTAATAAACAAGAGATTACGATGCCCCAAGAAAGAAATGATCAGTTGAATGCTCAGTTCAACAGTCACTATCTAAAGAATTGGAATCTCTTCAACAAAGACTAATATGATGAAGTGATCAAGTGGACGGTTGACGCCATGAAGGAAATTTCAAAATGTAATAAAACAAAGGTGTACACAATCATGAGCAACCCAAACAAAACTTGGCAAGAAGGAAAGGTGTGGAATGGAAATGCCATGAGCGATCCAGAAAAGGGAAAATTCCAGATAGACACCTTATTCCCAAAGGTAATTACACTTGATCATCCGCACCGGTTTGAGCTCCCACCAGAAATTGAAGAAAAATGTGTCAAGGCATGGGAGTTTATCATAGTTGGTCATTTTATGGGCAACATGAAGGCACCATTTGCTGAGGTTAAAAAAACGTTGATGGGTTAGTGGGAATCCTCTGGTCTAGAGAGGATCACAATCAATGATCACGGATTCTACTTTCTATCCTTCAGGAATGGAAGCGAAATAAAGTCGATCATAGAGAGCGAATATACTTTTATCAGGGGAAAAAGATTCAAGTTGTACAAGTGGAACGATGAACTTAATACTAATCATAGACCGCCTGAACTTGAACAAATCTGGGCGAATCTCAAGAATGTTCCACCACACATGTGCAACCCGATGGGCCTGGCCTATATTTCAAGCATTATAGGCAAACCACTTATGTTTGACCCAACAATGGAAGGCTACGAGCGTGCATCTGTGGCCAGAGTTAGTGTCGAAATCCATCCAAGTAGTTCTCTTCCAATCAAGCTTGAACTTAAAAATAGACTAAGAAATTTATTTGACATTGAAGTACAATACGAATGGAAACCAAATCGATGTATATGGTGTAGCACTTTCACACACACTACGAATAAATGTCCAGTCAATAATAATCTAAAATCGAAGGCCAATAACAACACTCAAGTAAGCGATATCAATGACTCTAACCAGACTCAAGTTGAGAGAAATGTGAACAGGTCTGAACTTAACAGCAATGAACGCACTGAGGATGATAAGATGGGCAACCAAAAGCAAGAACATATAAGGGTAAGGAAGAAGATAGGAAAAAGAATGAAGTGGGTAAGGGTACAAGCTGGCCCTACTAACGTTGATCATATCGGTCATGTTTAGGGCACCGGTCCTAGGGATTCTGTTTTCTCAAGAATAGGTCATGTTCAAAATGTCAGTCCTGGTTAGGGTATCAGTCCTGATAAAACTGGACATAGACACACCGGTCCTAAGGCATTTCATAAAGCTACTGTTCCTAGCCATATTGACCATATTAAGCTTGGTCTTGGACTTGTTGATCATGAAACTACTCAAGCTACCGACTTGCTACTACAGGTCCTGATGAAAAATGTGCAACCATTGCTGATCCCGACTATATTGGTCCTGATATTGGCACAAGTCCTATTATTGTGGATGATACTATTGTTGGTCCTAACTCCACCGATCCCAATACTAATCAAAGAACTGGTCTTGATGTAACTACATGTTCTAGTTCCAAAGTTTCTGAAATTCAAAGATCTATGGGAAAGGGAATACTCGGCCCATATGAAACAAGCAAAATTGGATCTGAAGGTACTCCAATAGGTCGTGAGTCTACTCTTCATAGTTCTAGGAATGCAAGAAGGAACCGAAAATACAATGTCATCAAAATTCGAAATGACCTGATCCTTGGGCTCAGAGCCACCTTTCGAGATGATGAACATGAGAATCTTGGAATAAGTAATAAAGAAGCTCTTGAGAATAGACTGGGAAATCTTAAGTTTTGTGAAATCAAAAGATCAAGTGCAGAAGAAGATAATTTGGTCTTGAATAAGGAAGTGAGCCTTAGTTCTGAAGTAGGGCGAATTAAAACCGATAACAAACATGAATCCAATAGTGAAGAGATTCAAAGTTAGAAAAGACCTACTAAAGCAGAACAAGATGAAAATCGAAGACAAAGCAGAAAGATCCTGGATCCAGAAGCTACTAAATCTATCATGGGAGAAGATGAGATCTACATGAGGCAACCCTCACTTAATGGCAATAGTATTCCATGTAATCAAACTGTAGCCATTGAGGATAGTGAGGCAAGTGATGCTTATGATTTCTCTGATGAAGAGGTCCAGGACAGTCTGAAAAGTCAGAAACCCAACACTTATATTCATTCATGAATATAGTGACATGGAACATAAGGGGACTCAATGACCCTCTAAAATGTAAAAGAAATCAGGAGGATCATTGAGAATTAGAAGATCACTATTATGGGTATTCTTGAGACAAAAGTCAAAAGTCGGAACGTTGAGAAGGTTATCAAACTGTGTATTGATAGTAGCTGGGAAATCATTCACAACTCAAATGACAAAACGGACAGAATCTGGGTTATTTGGGATAACAAAGTTGTTGAGATGATGACTCTCTTTTCGAATGATCAAGCAATCCTGGTGGAGGTCAAAGACAGAATCACAAGAATCGTGTTTAATCTTGTTATTGTCTGTGGTAGCAACTCAAGAACTGACAGAAGACTCCTCTGGAACTGTCTTAGAAACTGGATCGGTATTGATAAATCTTAGGCTATCCTCGGTGATTACAACGTAACCAGAAACGAATCTGATCGTAGCCCAGAATCTGAAATTACTCGGGATATGATTGACTTTAATGACTGCATCAGAGATATGGGTTGTATCGAGCCTGCCAATTCTGGGAACTTCTTCACTTGGTCTTCTACGAGAGGGAATGAGCAAATTAGAAAAAGTATAATTGACAAATGTCTGGTAAATGAGAACTGGATTAACCAATTTCCGAGAAGTCAACTTCATGTTTTGAATCCGGGTATATCTAATCAATGCCCAATTAATTTGTTCTGGGAAAAGGAAGAAAGGTTCAAAAGGCCCTTTAAATTTTTTAATTTCTGGATGGATAATGATAAATTCAAGGGTATTCTCGAAAGCGTATGGTCAACAGATGTCAGAGGTTCCAACATGTACATGGTTTCTGAGAAGCTTAAGCTCCTGAAGAATCATCTCCAAAGCTTTGACAAGAAGAAGTTCAACAATATCTCCAATAGAGTTCTGGCTGCTAGAGAAGAACTAGAAGAGGTTCAGAAAAAGTTATTAAGGGATGATAATGATGAACAACTCAATGAAACATAAAGATATGCGCTTGAAAACTTCAGGAAGCTGAGTCTGCTTGAAGAGAATTTTGTTAGACAGAAATCAAGACAGAGCTGGCTTTCGTTGGGTGACAAAAACACAGCTTTCTTCTACAGAAAATGCAAGGCTAGAAACATGAGAAACAATGTGTACAGGGTGAAGATTGATGATGGTGAATATGTTCAGGGTCAAAAGGGTGTCCAAGATCTGGCTATTGATTTCTATAAGCAGCTTATGGGTACAAGAAAGCAGCATCAAAGTCACCTGAATACCTTGTATCAAATTATTGATAGGAAAATCTCTGCAGAAGATAGTCGCGAGTTGATAAGGGTGGTCACGAAGGTTGAGGTTAAAGAAGCTCTGTTTAGTATTGATGGGAATAAAAACTCGGGTCCTGATGGGTTTAATGCACAGTTCTTCAAAGATAATTGGTTGGTTGTGGGTAAAGATGTTAATGATGGGGTTCTGGAGTTTTTCAAAAACAGGAAGATGTTAAAGCAATGGAATACAGCGGTCCTAACCTTGATCCCCAAAACTGCGGTACTTGAGAAAGTACAAGATTTCAGACCAATTTCCTGCTACAATGTGATTTATAAAATCATTTCTAAACGTTTTAAAAATGTAATAGGAAAAATAATAAATCTTAATCAATCTGCATTCATCCCCGGTAGGACAATCTCTCATAATATTCTTCTCATGCAGAGCCTATTAAAAGGCTACGGGAAAAAGAAAATATCCCTGAGAGTGACTTTCAAAATAGATATCAAGAAAGCTTTCGACTCTGTTAGATGGGAAGGCATTCGAGACTTTCTGCTTGTTTCTGCTTTTCCTATGATTTTTATCGATTGGATTATGCAATGCGTTTCATCATCCTGCTTTGTTGTTAACGTCAATGGAGTCCACAAAGGCTATTTCAAGGGTGAAAATGGGGTAAGGCAAGGGGACCCCCTCTCTTCTTACCTTTTCGTAGCTATGATGGCGATCTTTGAGAGCATCTTCGCGATGTTCCGAAAGAATCGTCCATACATCTTTCACCCATTCTGTGAGGTAGAGGAGGTAACACATTTATGCTTTGCTGACGATTTGTTCATTCTAGCGCACGCAGACGTTGATTCCATTAAAACTATTAGGGCTACACTAACGTTCTTTTCTGAGGTAACAAGTTTAACTATTAATGAAAGCAAAAGTGTGGCATTTTATGGAGGCGTGAAGGATGAAACAAAGCAGGACATCTTCAACATCATGGGCATCAAGGAAGGCAGCTTTCCCATAAGGTACTTAGGAATTCCGTTAACTGCGAAGCAAATCGAGATCTCACACTGCAAGCCGCTGATTGAAAAGGTAAAAAACACGATATCTGGCTGGGCAACGAAAAAACTTTCTTATGCAGGGAGGATTGAACTCATCAAAACCGTGGTTATGGCCATAGTTGGCTATTAGGCGCAGCAAATGGTCATTCCGAAGAAGGTAATGAAGGAACTCGACACGCTGATGAGAAACTTTATCTAGGGTAGTAGTGGAAGAAGAGGAAAGAAAGTCAAATGGACTACTCTCTACAAATTGAAGGACGAGGGAGACATCGACTTGAAGAACTGTATCGAGTGAAATAATGCTCTAACCTTCAAGAATCTATGGGCTTTGGAGCGTAATCAGGAGTCACGTGGATCAAATGGGTGCATACGAGGTTTATGAAACACGAAACCAGCATCTGGACCTGCAAAATTCACGAAGGTATGAGTTGGTCTCTAAAAAAGATTCTTAAACTAAGAAGTGATATTTCAGATCTTTATGACATCCGACTAGGGGACGGGAAAGGCACTCTATTCTGGCATGACCCTTGGTTTGAAAACCAACCTATCATCGACAAGGAGGAGTTTCAAAATACTCGTATTAGAAGGGACTACGCAAAAGCGAAAATCAGAGACATCAAAGACGGGAATTGGAACTTGCTCTTGAGAAGAATTCCAGAAGGAAAGAGGATACTTGATCATATAAGTAACATACAACTACACGACAGACCGGATATTCATGAATGGAAAGCTGAGGACAATGGGAAGCTGGTATTGAAGAAAATATGGGAGATAATCCGGGAAAAAGCGCAGAAAGTAGAATGGGCTCCTCTTGTATGGTCAACGAAGATTATCCCTCGACACCAGTTCATCCTATGGCTCGCCTTCTAGGAAAGACTCAACACTCGTGATTGTATTAGTAAGTATATGAGCATCCCGGACGCGAGCTTTCTTCTATGCATAGGAAATGAAGAAACCATAGATCACCTATTCAGGAGCTGATGTATTGCTTCGGAGCTTTGGGACAGATTCTATAAAAGCCTGGAGCTGATCAGTTTCCCGAGCGAATGGAATGAAATCAAAGAAGCAGCACTACTCAAAGCCAAGGGAAATAGATTTGCAACAAGCGTGTTCAAGTGCGTCTTTGGAGCAGTGGTGTATAACATTTGGCAAGAACGGAATGCAAGGGTATATGACAGAACCCGCAAAAGCATTGACGAGTTATGGAAATATATTGTATCGGATTGCAGCACCCTTGAGGGAATGTGGAGAAGAATTCCAAGCACGGAGCAGAATTGGAATTTACCGTTTTTTAAACTCACTAGAATTGAAAGCATTGTAAACAGATAATTCATTTACGTTTTTAGCTTTTTAGCTTTTATTCAGAATGTTACGACTTCAAAATCAGTCTAGGCCTGTCTAGAATGATCTCTTAAACTCGTGGTTTTTTTTCTTCCCGTTTTTGGGAATTTTTAATGAAATGACGCTAAGTCGTTTTCCCCCAAAAAAATAAAATTTGTTAAGTGAGAACACTTGAGACAAGAAACCATAATCTTCCAACCAACTTTACAAATGAATGAGCGACCTAGTTATTAGAGTCGATATAGTGTCGTTCATGTCAATTGTGTCGATTGTGCTGATTGTGCCAATTGTGCGTACGTTCTTGATTTGACAAGCGACTCTGAGCGACTAGCAACCGCGACCACAACAAGCGAAACCGCGACCTTGACACCGTGCCGATCGTGTTGTTCTTTTCGTTCGTGCCGATTATTTCGTTCGTGCCATGAAACTCCTGCTTGGTTAAACGAGATATAATTTATTTTTTGTGAGCAAGTTTAATATATATATATATAAATAAATAAAAGAAGAATAGTTGATTGGATTTTTAACAAGTGAAGGTAATAATTTGTTAAGTGAGAACACTTGAGACTAGAATTAATTTTATTTTTAAATTAATAAAATCCTAAATGATTAAGATATCCAAGGCCCAATTATCATATGGGGCTTAAAATTGGGTCAATTTTACGCTATAGGGCTCGAACTTGTAGTTGTTTCATATGGGTCGAACTTACATTTATTTGATATAATGAAACTTTTTCTTAACGGAACTAACGTCCATTTGTTTTATCCTACGTGTAATTTTATTTTATTTATTTTTAAATAAATAAGAGGAAAGAGAAGGAGATGATTCCATGGCCTTTGACGGCCGACGACGAGATGATCCACTGTTCATTGAAGACGACGTGGCCCTAAAAAATACTTTGCCTTTCTGAATTCACTGAACTGGGCGACATTTTTCAGAGGAAGAAGATGATTGTAGAGCTGTGTTTTCCTAATCTTCTACCTACAGAGAAAACTAAGAGAGATGAAGTTCAAGTGAAGGCATCTTTGTTTTTGCCTCAATGAATGACCAACAGATTCAAAAAGACCAAATTTCATTGGATTGTTTTCCTTTAGCATTCCATAATGGCTTATATTTCTACTTATTATTGTTATCTTCTCAGGCATGGCTGCGAATTGCCGGTAAGCATTCAAAAGAAAAGATCCTTCATTTCATTATAATTAAAAACATAACAGATCTGGCAAGCTTTTATATTCCAAGTCCGGCAAGCTCCGTGAGATGTGTGATATCCTTACTCGAATACCAAGGAGAGTTGGGTTTCCTGGAACACAATTATATCTAGGTATGCGTCTTCCGATTTGACAAGTAATAAGTGGAGGTTTATAAGCTCATGTTGAAAGACAGTCTTTTTTTTTTGGAAAACAACTTAGCGCTATTTTATTAAAAATTACTAAAAATAAAAAAAAACCACGAGTGTAAGAAATTATTCTAGACAGGCCTAAAATGATTTTGAAGTTATAACATTCTAAATAAAAGCTAAGAGCAAGTGCATCTGTTACTCTAAACACAACCATCTATGCTATATTAGATTTTTTAACAAAAAAATCTTCAAAAAAGACCATACATCAGTTAATCTAAACATTAATTCTAAAATAGAAAATTCTAAAATTTTGACTCTCCTAGTTTAAATTTAGCATACCAAATACAAATTCTATAATTTTTTAATAATTCTTTCTCTCTCCTCTCTCTTCTATACCATTTTCTCTCAACAACCGGAGCTTCATGAAAACGATGGTGAGTCCTCATGAATCTTCTCTTTTTAATATCAAATTCGGTCTTCTCATTAACTCAGCTTCGATATAATACCCATATCTTCATATGTTTTAGGAAAATAATTTGATGGGTTTATAGAGGAAGAAGAAAACGGGAAGAAAAAAACCCTAGGTACCTCAACTTCGATTTGGGGGTTCTCTGCACTCGATTACTCAATGTTGTGTTTCTTATATCCCATTCTCTATTTCTTCTACTAGATATGACCTATACTCTGGTTCAAGCGTCTGAAATTACATTTGTAGCAACAACTCCCTATGTTTCGACCCCTACTTGGTGCATTTTAGGAAGAAACCAAATCCAATACTGCAGTATGAGTTGGGACCGAACACTAATGGGATTGGATATATCCACATCCTTTGAACTGAATAATTGAGTTTAATGCATATGGGTTTGGTTACTTTTTGAATTAGATCTGCATATGGGTTTGGTTACTGTTTGAATTAGATTTTAGTTGGTTGAAAATTGAGATAACATCTCCTTTTTTGCTTAAAAGAAATTGAATTTCAGCTTTTTGAATACCCAACTAGTAACATATGTGAATTTTTAACTAACATGGTTTTGCTGGCATATACTGTTATTATTGCCTTCGAACTCGATGCTCGACATCTCAATACGAACATGTGGCTGCAAAGCAAAGGCATAACGCTGTGACTGATGATTCGAATAGGTAAATATTGGGGGATTTGGAGTAAAATTTATATGGAGATTTTGTTATATTGGCAGAACTCCTTAGATTTTTCTTTGAGGGTGTTTGAGATTCCTTCAAAAAAAGCACTATTGATTCCTTTTCTGAAATAACTTTCTTAGTTTGTGTGGTTGAGAAATAATTGATGAAGATTCTAATTTTTTTAATTTTTTTTTGTAATGGAAGTGTTTGATGGAGGGTGTCAATACAACATATAATTAGCGTGTTTTTTTTTTGTCGCAGCAATGGAGCTACTTAACAATGATTGTATGGAGGAATTGTACAGTTATCCTCCGTTAGAGGGTAATGAAGTTGTTGGAGACGCACAACTTGATGGTTTTCCCAAACTTGATGAAGTATACTCAACTCAAACCCAAGGGCAAGCTTTCAAGTCAAAAAAGAAAAAACTGCCCAACTGGACAAATGACGAAGATCTATTCCTAGTGTCTGCGTGGTTGAACACTAGCTTGGATGGTGCTACTGTCGCTGATCAAAAAAGATTGTAATATTGGACACGAGTACTAAAGCTCTATAATGAAATTAAGACTCTTAAGCAACCAGAATTACCCGTGCGATCGTCCGTCCAGTGTCGTTGGAATATAATTAACAAGTCAGTATGAGCTTTCAAAGCCCATTATGGCCAAGTTACGGCTTGACCAGAATCTGGCTATAATGACCAAGACAAGGTAACTCACTCACTGCCATTGTTTTTCAACTTTAACTTCTTGTTAAGAAAAAAAATTGTTTGATTACTACTTGTTCTCTGCCATATTTTTACTTCAAGAAAACTATATTTGTTTGATTACTTGCTGACAATCTTTTTGAAACAGTTGACACAAGCAAAAGCATTGTAAATGAGGCTGGAAAATCATACATTTGGATTTGAAAAATATTGGGAAGTGCTTAAAAATGAACCAAAATGGATGAATCTAGAAAATCTCCAAGCAAAGAAAGGTAAAAGTAAAACTTCAAAGGGGATAAAAAATGAATTGGAGTCAAGTTCGGGTGCGACGAATGTTATTGATATGGACTTAAATGATAGTTCTTCACCCGAAAATTTTGATGACGCTATTCGACCCGTGGGTAGGAAGAGAGCAAAGGCGGACCAAAGAAACGAACAAAATCAACTTCAAGAAGCTATTCGGTTTACTAATCATTTGAGCAAGATGGAAGAAGCAAAAGAGAAGGATAGAGAAGTAAAATTGATCGCTGAAGGGAAGAAATGAGAAGAAAAACAAATTGCTCGGGAAGAAAGAAAGAAAGAGCATGAACAAAAGATGGCAGTGCAAGAAGAAAGTTTAATGTTAGAAAAAAGAAAACAGGATATGCTAGAGGAGCAACACATAATGCAAAAAGTGCGTGAGAGGAAGCAAGAGGAGAAAGAGATAATGACTATGGAACTTAGTGTGTTGGATGAAGATTCAAGGACCTATTTTCAATCTCGACGTCGTGAAATTGTAGCATCTCAACTAGCAAGGGAACGAGACACTAATATTTGATGGTAACGTTTATTCGAGTTAAATAACTTAATTATGTTTGTTGATGGTAACGTTTATGCATGATTTTGTTTATTTAAGATATCATTTTATTTTGAAGGTGCAAAAGAAACGATATATATAACAAGGAACACACAATTAATAAGAAATAAAAACGAATACACCATATTCTTTAAACCTTACATTGTTCCCTCACTGTATCAGTTCCACAAATAGTCAATGAGGTCGGATTGTAGTTGTGTACGAACTTCTCTACTCCTCAAGTTGACATGACGTCCAATGAATTCTTCCAACTCTTCTTTTCTGTCACGTGCTATTGACATGGGAGGTTCGCTAATATCATAATGGTCATGGAGCGATTATTTGACACTTATAATATCTGGTCGGTCCACGAACAATTTTAAATCGTGCTTGAAGTACTCCAAATGCACGTTCAACGTCCTTTCGTGCAACTTCTTGTTTGGTTGCAAAATATTGGAGTTTTGGATTCGGCGGTAACGAAATACTCTTAACAAATGTCGCCCATTTAGGATAGATACCATCAGCTAAATAATATCCCATTGTGTAGTTGTGTCCATTTATTGAATATCGAACCGATGGAGCAACACCTTGTGTTAAGCCATGAAATACAGTCGAATGTTCAAGAACATTTATGTCGTTCAAAGACCCTGGAAGTCCAAAAAATGCATGCCATATCCACAAATCATGCGAGGACACTGCCTCTAATATTAATGTAGGTTCGTGAATATGACCTTTAAACATACCGTGCCATGTAGTTGGGCAATTTTTCCACGTCCAGTGCATGCAATCAATACTTCCCAACATTCCAGGAAACCCACGACTCTCACCTTGTGCTAGCAAACGTCTCAAATCTTCGGGTGTTGGTGACCTTAGATACTCCTCCCCAAATACTTCAACAATTGTTTTAGTAAACAATTTTAGACTCTTTAAGGCAGTGCTTGCTCCAATGCGCACATACTCATCAATTGAGTCCGCAGAATCCCCGTAAGCTAATATTCGTAGTACCGCTGTGATTTTTGTAGTGAAGATAATCCTTGTGTACCTGCAGCGTTTTGATTGCGCACAAAGTAAGGCTCGTACTTTTCAACCTCCATTTGTATGCGAAAGAACACATCACGATTCATACGAAATCGTCTTCGGAATATATCTGTTGGGTAGACTGGATTTTCAGAAAAATAATCTCTGTATAAGCACTCATGGCCTTGCTCTATATCACGTGGAATGATACGGCGTTTTATTTTACCCATGGTAGAAGAGCTTGCGGTTGATCGGGACGTATTGAGGATTCTTCTTCTAGCATATTCCATAGTTACAATTTGGTCGAGTTCATTATCGGAGGAAGTCGTTGAAGATGAATCAGACTCAGAATTCGAGTCACTAATATTTTTGAGAATACGATTATATATGGAACTCATGTTGTTGAACAAGGAGAGTAAAAGTTGAAATGCTAGATACAAGTTTAGGTTTTTTCACTCAAATTTATAGAGTTTGGAATTAAATTCAAAAAACTAGCCGTTGGAATATAATTATTATAATAATAGATTTTGGAGGGAATGAATATTTTATAATTTTGTAAGATAAAATTGTAAAATTTAGAGTAGCTGATGTATTGACCAGTTAAAATTTGAGTTGCTAAAGTAGGTTTATGTTGTTTTAATGTATTTTAGATACTCAGATTTAGAGTAGCTGATGTAGTTGCTCTAAAAAGCTAAAAACGTAAATGAATTATCTGATTACAATACTTTCAATTCTAGTGAGTTCAAAAAACGGTAAATTTTAGTTCCTGCAGATATTCTAGTTATGCTCCGTGTTTGAAATTTTTCTCCACATTCCCGCAAGGGCGCTGGAATCTGATATAATATCTTTCCATAACTCTTCAACGCTCCTGCGGGTTCTACCATATTCCCTTGCATTCCGTTCTTACTAAATGTTATAAACCACTGCTCCAAAGTCGCACTTTCTCAACATTGATCATTTTATCATGTAGCGAATATTCTGTTGATTTAGGTAGGTAGATTCATGGGTAGATTGCGAGATGTGGTTTGAATTGTATGTTTTCCGTAGGCAATCTGCTGGTGGATATATATCCAAAAGATGGTTTAATAAATGATGCAGTGAAGGTGTTTGATGAATCTCCTCTCTATGTTCTTATTTATTTTGAAAAATTATGGATGAGAGATGGAGGATAGACTAGTTGAGAAATATAGAAAAAAAAGAATAATAATGACGTGGTAATATAAAAATAAATAAAAGAAAATTCTACATAAGACATAACAAACGATGTTGGTTCCGTTAAGGAGAGAAAGTCTCATTTAGTGAAATAAATGTAAGTTCGAGTCCTATATGACTCATTTACAAGTTCGAGCCCTATATGGTTAAAATGATCCAAGTTCGAGCCCCATATGATAATTTGGCCTTAGTTTATATAAGTACTTCTATTTGTTTCTTCATTCTCAAGGCTCATTCATCTCTCCTTCATTCATCATTCATCAACTTTTAGTTCTCTTTTTTCTTAATCTCTCGTTCATTCCTTGGCTTCAAGATATCTCTCTTCAATCTCGTGTTCATTCATCGACTTCGACATCTCTCCCATGGGAAATCCACTTTTTCCTAATTCATTTCAAAAAAAGAAACGTACACCCAGTCATTATACTGAATTGATACAAAATCCTCCTCCTTTGCCTCTATTCCCAAATCCCCCTCCTTTGCCTCTATTCCCAAATCCCATCTCCAATGAGCCTATTGACGAAAATGATGCCATGGCAATTTCGGTTTTGCTTTCTCTTAAAGATTTAGTCAAGCTTCCGTTGTCGATGACACTAAGGAAGGTAGAAAAGATGGGTGGCTCGGACATTAAAATGGTGATAGAAAAAGATTTATACGCTTCTAAAGTTAGCTTATCTGGATGTCGATTTTCGTATCCAACAAAGAAAATTAAGGCCGACGAGCTCTTGACACAAGAGGAATAAATTTGTTGAATAAAAAAATTTAAAACCCCCCTACCACATGCCTGTAATCATGATAGATACAACCGGATATATTATCAGATAAAGGTATAAGACTTGGTATTTTCACTTTTATTAAATCATTTGTTAAGTTAAATAATTAGTTAGATTTTATTTAGGAAAATTAGTTAGTTCAATAACAAATTAGAAAATTAGGTAGTTCAATAACAAAATTATTTAACAAAAGTGTTTTGCTATTTTGTAGGAAGCATGTGAATTTAGCAAGTCATGGGATCATGGATCAAGATTCATCGAGAAGAGCAAGATCCATGAAAAGAAGTCCAATAAAATGATTAAGATTCATCAAAAATCTTCAAGGGTGGATCTAGATCCATAAAGAAGCCAAGAATATGTTAAAGAAGTCAAAGATTTATCAAGAGAAAGGCTAATTTCGAAATCAAGAAAGTTCAAACCCATGTCATTGGCAAGATCAAGTCAAAGTCAAGGCATGAGCCAAACCATAGAAGCATAAACATCTACCCTATAAACAACTAATCATAAAATTTTTGATTCGAATGAGTTTAATGTTAGCATAAATCTATCCAATATTCATACTATACATAACTAAATAATTCCTTCTTCTAGTCTAGCAGTATAAGATTTCGAATATTTTTAGCCTTCTTATGCATACCATTATGTACTAAAACTCGCAATGATTAGAGGCATAGTTGTCCAAAGCCCCTATTTTAATAAAGTAAAATACAATCCATAAAAAGTTGTCTCAACTAAAAAAAACTATAAAAATAATAATATATCATTTCAAATTTAAAGTAAATAAAGAGAAGACTTTTATTGATTTTCTAAACAATATTATTATGATAGGTGTACTGTAATCTAAAAAAAATATAAAAAATTGTAAGTCAAAATATTGATTATTAATACATTTTATTAATTTTTACATTACTTATTAAAAAGACAAAATATTATAGATTTGATTACTACTAAATTTAAATAATACTCGTTAATAATTTTATTACAATAATCATGTCTAATTGGATATTCTTAAAATTAAATCTTTACAAACACGTCATCAAGAACTAACCCTAAATATAATATCCTCTAACCCTTTAATAGAGATTTTCATAAAGTTGTAAAATTAAATATACTCTTCTAGCCTAGTGGAGGTGTATTTTCTTGGTCTCCCTACGGTCATGGGTTCGAGTTCGTTAAATGAAAAGTTTCGCTCGGCTAGTTAATTGGTTAAGTGTATTTGTGGGTTATATGTTTAACCTGCGGGGATTAGTCGCTGTCCAGAAAAGAAGCGGAATCTGGCGTTAAAAAAGAAAAGTGGTAAAAACAAACCCTAATTTGATTTTAAATTTGTAAGCTTTCAAATTTATAGACACTTTCACTTCTCGAATATTTCATAATTCATTTTTTGAAAAAGGTCAATGAATTAAAATCATAATAGTTAATTTCCAATTCAATTTTGTGTTTCTGATGATAATTCTCGTGTAAATTTCTTTTTCTTTCATCTGTGAAATAACTTCTTTCTCGCCGTTTGAATCAAATGTTCGGTCTGGAGAAAGATTTCTTAGCTACAGACCGTTCCAAAATTTCTTAAACCCTTTCATGTTTGAGAAATTATCTTCAAGCCCCTGTTCTGGTGCGTTTGGTTTCCAATCATGCTGTTTGCGCCCAACCTTTGTGGCTCCTTTGAAGATTAGGCAGTTTGCGCTTCATCTTTCCAATGACTGGTACGCGCCCGTCCAGTGTTGTTACTCGGGCAAGGGGCGTTCTTCAAGTCCTCCCTAATTATCCTAAGAATTTGTTGAAGCATCCGTCGACAAGAAGCAAAGCTAGGTCTGATAGACGAACTCGCAGGTCTTTTGACAATCCCAAGAAGCAGAATGCAGAAATCATGGATGAAGTCCTAAGAAATGGAGAAGATGCGCCTATTAATTATATGCAAAATACATTATCGGGTATGAGTTCTTTTCCACATGCTGATGAATTATATGAGAATAGTTCTATTGGGGATTCATATTGTAATGATATGCATGTTCATAATAGAAATGATAGGATTGAATTGATAGGAAAAGATAGTACTTTATATAGAAATGATAGTACTTTAATTCCAGAAATATTTGTTGTTATTGGAATTGCTGCACATAATGGACCGTTAGGGTCGTTGGTTGGTACCCTAGACCTGTCGGTCATTCTGTTGGGAAATTGGATTTGAAATCTAGTCTGGATGAAACTAATGAAAATCGAGTTGCTTGTGCTGAAAATTCGGTCCCAATGTTGGAGATAATCTGTCAAAAGGGCTCTAAGGTAATGTAGGAAAATGACATAAATTGTACATGTTTATCGAGTCCTATTGAAAGCTAAATGTTGGGACCTGTTTCCGCATCGGGTGAAAACATTATGCTGAGATCTCTGTCTATTTTTAATGATCCTATTAAAATTGATATTGGGGTTTCTATTGAGGTAAATATGACAGGGCTGAATAAGACTGTTGGTCGAGAATCAGTAGGTTCAAAGTATATTACAAGGTTGGGGTTAGTTTCAGAAACAGGAAAACATGACAGTTTGGGTTATTAAGGTGCAAAGAAAGATAAAAAACAGAGCTTACTGGTCCTGCTAGAGAGGATGCTAAACTGGAAAAAATGGATCATATTGAAATTGCCTCTATAGAGTTGAAGATATTATCTACTCAAAGTCCATTGGGTCCAAAGAAGGACATAATTTCATAATCTTGTTCTATAATGGGAAATATTGCAAAACTGAAAGTCTTGGGTTCCATTGATGATCAAAATGCTAAGTCTACCTGCCCTACTAAGGATCAGATGGAAAGTCTGACAACCAGACTATGTACTAGGCTAGAAAAATGTTGAACAAAAGACACTAAATGCGCCCAGGATTCTGAAACTGAGGCTAAAATTGCAGGATCTTCTAAACAACCTACACATCTAGCTGAAGCTATTAAAGGACATAGTCTAACAGAATCTGGAAACACAAAAGAAATTAGATCTGAGTTGGAGCTGGTCATAGAAATAAATTCATCTAAATCAGAAAAGCCAAATAAAATAGATCTAAAGGATGATGAACTGAACTTGATTGGTATAGTCAATGAAAGCTTGGTTGGGAATTATATTGATTCATTGATTGATGGCACCATGAATGACAATCTGTTTAAAAATCTGGGTCTGGGTATGGATCTCATAGAAGCTACAAATAAGTTGGGTCAGAATATAAGTTAGGGTATAAGAGGTGAAGAATGTATGAAACTGGAAGAATTAGCCAACGGTTTTCGCTTGGTCGGGTCTGATAAGGGGTTAGCCAATGATTTACTCTTGGCTGGGTCTGAAAAAGATAATTGAGTTGCTCACATAAGCCCTGGTGCTACTCACGTTTCTAGTCATACAATTTCTCCCTCTGTCGGTCCTAATAGATAGGATGATAACTCTACAATCAAAGTTATGAGCCACCAGTCGAATTAAAAGAACCAAAGCATGGATGTTGATTTGGAATCAGACGATAGCACCGACTATGATGAAACAATAATATGTGACCTTGAATATCATAAGTCCATGAAGAAGATGTCAGCAGCAAAGATCAAATCAAAAGTAAAGGGGCATAGTTCTTACAAAACAAGTGCTGAAATTGAAAGGATCCGTCAAGTAACAAGATCGAATAATTCTAAAACAGCTAAAAAGGGTAAGAATGGATCGAAAATCAAATAAAGGAAAAACATGAAGGCAAATAACTCAAGTTCCAAGAAGAATGCTGAAGTAAATCCCAAGGAACCCGTGATGCCCGAGGCTTACCCTAAGATATTGAACATGGGTGCGTTTTCTCCACTCGTTAATCTGAATCCTAAAATTCCAATTGATAGCATTCAAAAGAGGAAAATTGGTACACAAGAGAAGAGAACTTAAGGGGATATTCTAAAGAAGATTGAAGCAATTAAAGGTAACGGTTTTGTGGGAAATACAAGGGTTAGATGGGCCAAATAGAACAAACAAGTCAGGAAAGATAGCAACCCTGAAACAGTCATCTCCTCAGCTCCTCCTACTACTGCAATTCCTAACAAAGAAAATACTCAGGATGATAACAAGGATTTTACTGCTGGTCCAACGCGGTCAATAAGGAAAAACTAAATAGCAAATTTGGAAGGACTGAGAAACCAAATGAAGAAACTATTTTCCAAGTTAATAAACAAGAGATGACGACGCCCTAGGAAAGAAATGATCAATTGAATGCTCAGTTCAACAGTCACTATCTAAAGAATTGGAATCTCTTCAAAAAAGACCATTATTATAAAGTGATCAAGTGGACGATTGACGTCATGAAGGAAATTTTGAAATATAATAAAACAAAGGTGTATACAATCATTAGCAACCAAAAAAAAAACCTGGCAAGAAAGAAATATGTGGAATGAAAATGACATGAACAATTTAGAAAAAGGAAAATTCCAGATAGACACCTTATACCCAAAGGTAATTACACTTTATCATTCGCACCAATTTGAGCTCCCACCAGAAATTGAAGAAAAATGCATAAATGCATGGGAGTTTGTCATAGTTGGTCACTTTATGGGTAACATGAAGACACCATTTACTGAAGTTAAAAGAATGTTGATGGGTCAGTGGGAATCCTATGGTCTAGAGAGGATCACAATCAATGATCACGAATTCTACTTTCTATCCTTCAGGAATGGAATCGATATAAAGTCGATAATAAAGAGCGAATATACCTTTATCAGAGGAAAAAGATTCAAGCTGTACAAGTGGAGTGAGGAATTTAATACTAATCATAGACCGCCTGAAATTGAACAAATCTGGGTGAATCTCAAGAATGTTCCACCACACCTGTGCAGCCCAATGGGCCTGGACTATGTTTCAAGTATTATAGGAAAACTACTTATGTTTGACCCTACAATGGAAAGCTACAGCGTGCATCTGTGGCCAGAGTTAGTGTCGAATTCCATCCAAGTAGCTCTCTTCCAATCAATCTTGAACTTATAGATAGATTGGTAAATTTATTTGACATTGGAGTACAATACGAATAGAAACCAAATCGATGTATATGGTGTAGCACTTTCACACACGCTACGAATAAATGTCCAGTCAATAATAATCTAAAATCGAAGGCCAATAACAACGCTCAGGAAGGCGGTATCAATGACTATAACCAGGCTTAGGTTGAGAGAAATGTGAACAGGTCTAAACTTAACAGCAATGAACGCACTGAAAATGATAGGATGGGCAACCAAAAGCAAGAACAAATAAGGGTAAGGAAGAAGATAGGAAAAAAAATAAAGTGGGTAAGGGTACAAGCTGGCCCTGCTAATGATAATCTTATCGGTCATGTTCAGGGCACCGGTCCTAAGGATTCTGTTTTCTCAAGAATAGGTCCTGTTCAAAACGTCGGTCCTGGTCAAGTGAATAGGTCCTGATAAAGCTGGACATAGCCACACCGGTCCTAGAGCTTCTCATAATACTACTGTACCTAGCCATATTGACCATGTTAAGTTTGGTCCTAGACTTGCTGATCCTGATACTACCCAAACTACCGGAGTTGCTACTACCAATTTTGATGAAAAAGGTGCAACCATTGCTTGTCCCGAGTATATTGGTCCTGATACTAGCACAAGTCATAATATTGTGGATGATACTATTGTTGGTCCTAACTCCACTAGTCCCAATACTAATTAAAGAATTGGTCTTGATGCAACTATAGGTCTTGGTTCTAAAGTTTCTAGAATTCAAAGATTTATAGGACGGGGAATACTTGGCCCATATGAAACAAGAAAAATTGGGTATGATGGCACTCTAATAGGTCGTGAGTCCACTCTTCACAATTCCAGGAATGCAGGAACCAAAAAAATAATGTCATTAGAATTCGAAATGACCCGATCCATGGGCTTAGAGCCACCTTCCGAGATAATGAAAAGGAGAATCCTGGACAAAAAAACATTGAAAAACTAACAAGCAATAAGAAAGATTTTGAGAATGGACTAGGAAATCTTGGGTTTTGTGAAATCAAAAGATCAAGTGCAGAAGAAGACAATTTGGTCTTGAATAAGGCAGTGAGCCTTGGTTTTGAAGTAGAGCGAATTAAAATCGATAAAAAACATGAGTCCAATAGTGAAGAGGTTCAAAGTCAGAAAAGATCTACTAAAGAAGAACATGCTGAAAATTGAAGACAAAGCAAAAAGATCCTGGATCTAGAAGTCACTAACTGTATAACGGGAGAAGATGAGATCTATGTGAGGCAACCCCCACTCAATGACTATAGTATTCCATGTAATCAAGCTATAGCCATTGAGGATAACGAGGAAAGTGATGCTTACAATTCTCTGATGAAGAGGTCTAGGACAATTTAGAAAGTTAGGAACCCAACACTTATATCCATTCATTAATATAGTGACATGGAACATAAGGGGACTCAATGACCCTCTGAAATGCAAAGAAATCAGGAGGATCATTGAGAACAGAAGATCACTATTATGGGTATTCTTGAGACAAAAGTCAAAAGCCGGAACGTTGAGAAGGTTAGAAAGCTGTGTATTGATAGCAGCTGAGAAATTATTCACAAATCAAATGACAAAACAGACAAAATCTGGGTTATCTGGGATAATAAAGTTGCGAAGGTCAGAGCTCTTTTTTAAAATGATCAAGTCAAAATATAGATTACTAATGCATTTTATTAACTTTTACAGTATTTACTTAAAGAGTAATGATAGGGGAGCGAAAGATTCGTAGCGAATAAGGCAGCGAACAACGTGGAGCGCTGATTAGACTTGCTGACTCGGTATATGTTTATTTTTTTTCTTTTATCTTGGTTAATAATTTTCTCTCTCTTTCCACTACATACATTTTATCTCTCTGTATTAAATAAGACACATTCAATAAAAAAAATCAATTATTATTATTAAAAAACACTTAATAATTTAAAAAACACTTAACAATTTTTATTATTATAAATATTCTTTTTTAAATTATTGTATATGTCATTATAAACACGCATTTTAATTATTTATCTCTCTTTATTTTCTTTTATTTACATATAAGAGAACTAGATGAAGATGGGTCATAATGCACATCATTTTTGTTATCTTTCACTCCATTTTAAATTGGACCACTAGGAGACAAATTTTTAACTACTAACATGATTCAACTGAAACCACAAATTATTAATATTCAAGATAGATACAACTCAAATCACAAACAACTAATATTCAACCTAAATAAAAAAAACCACTAACAGAGAATAACTAACCTGATGTGCTATTAGTTGAATGTTGTAGAGTGAGCTTTTGTAGTTGATTGATCATTATGTAGTTGATTGAGCTTCAATAGTTGATTGAGTTTCTAATAAATCACATGCATGAAAAGAAAGAGACTTTTAAAGAGAGAAAAGAGATAAACAATAATTAAGAGTTTAAAAAAAGAGAATCAATCAGTTGATTAAAATACTTAATAATTTTATTTTTTTTATTATTAATATATTTTATTAAATTAATTGAATCAATTCTTTAGTTAATTGAATTAAAAAAAATATATTTTTTATTCTCTTATATATAAATTTTAAGTAACACAATGATTTATTATTTATTTTAATTTGAGTTATTTTTATTATTAAAATTAAATTTTAATTTTTTCAATAAATAAAAGAAAATAAACTATTGAGAGAGATAAATAATTAAAATGCGTGTTTATAGTAGCATATATAATAATTTAAAAAAGAATATTTATAATAATAAAAATTATTAAGTGTTTTTTAATAATAACAATTGATTTTTTTTATTGAATGTGTCTTATTTAATACAGAGAGGTAAAATGTAAGTAGGGGAAAGAGAGAGAAAATTATTAACGAAGATAAAAAAAAAACATATACCAAGTCAGCAAGTCTAATCAGCGCTCCACATTGTTTGCTGCCCCATTCCTCATTCGCTACGAATCCTCCCCCTATCATTACTCTTACCTAAAAAAAAAGAAAATATTATAGATTTGATTACTACTAAATTGAAATAATACTAGTTACTAATTTCATTACAATAATCATGTCTAATTGGATATTCTTAAAATTAAATCTTTACAAACATGTGGTCAAGAACTAACCCTAAATATAATATCCTCAAACCCTTTAATAGAGATTTTCATAAAGCTGTAAAAATAAATATACTCTTATAGCCTAGTGGAGGTGGATATTCTCGGTCTTCCTGCTGTCTTAGGTTCGAGTTCGTTAAATGGAAAGTTTCGCTCGGTTAGTTAATTGGTTAATTGTATTTGATTGTTATATGTTTAACCCGCGGAGATTAGTAGCTGTCCAGAAAAGAAGCGGAATCCGGCGTTAAAAAAGAAAAGTTGTAAAAACAAACCCTAATTTGATTTTAAATTCGTAAGCTTTCAAATTTCTAGACACTTTCAGTTCTCGAATATTTCATAATTCATTTTTTGAAAAAGGTCAATGAATTAAAATCATACTAGTTAATTTCAGATTTAATTTTGTGTTTCTGATTATAATTCTTCGTGTAAATTTCTTTTTCGTTCATCTGTAAAATGGCTAAAAATGGAGAAGGTGAGAAACGATAGATTGTGGAGGATAGAGTAGACAACACAAATGTTCACATCTAGCATTGGGAAGAGACCAAATGTATTGACAGGTCCAAGAATCTTCTATCCAAGCTCCCATCTACGTATCAAGTCCAAAAAGACGGTGCAACATATGTTAACATTCTCTTATTTATTAATATAATTTATTTTTTTATGAGCAAGTTTATTTATATATATATATAAATCCTAAATTCTAAACCTTAAATTCTAAACTCTAAATTCTAAACCTTAAACCTTAAACTCTATATCCTAAACTATAAACCCTTTTATATATATATTTATAAAAAAGAAGAATAGTTGATTAGATTTTTAACGATGGTAATAATGTGTGAAGTGAGAACACTGGAGACTTTTATTATATTTAATATTTTTAATTTGTTTATTTATTTAAAATCATCCTAAATAATAGAATACAAATTTTATATAAAAAATGTATTTTCATGCACGTTAGTAGTAGCATTCCCTTGTTAGTAGGAACTTCTTTATAATCACCTAAAATAATATTATATCCAATTAATAAATTTTAATTTAAGGATCAATTTAATTTGACCAAATTATACCGCCAAAATAATTTAAAATCCACCTATATTTATGGAATATTTCTTTTAGGATTAATTTTATTTTTAAATTAATAATATCCTAAATGATTAAGATATTCATTAGTTTATATAAGTACTTCTATTCGTTTCTTCATTTTCAAGTATCATTCATCTCTCCTTCATTCATCAATTTTTAGATTTCTTTTCTCTTATTCTCTCGTTTATTCATTGGCTTCGAGATATCTCTCTTCAATCTCGTGTTCATTCATCGACTTCGACATCTCTCCCATGGGAAATCTGTTGGTGTTCCTTGCCATTGCGGGCGGGTTTTAAATTCCGGGTAAACGGGTCAGGGTTTTCTTTTAGAAAACGGGTTAGAGTATAAATACATTTTTTGGGTATTTTTCTCATAACAGAGCAAATAGAGAGAGAGTGAATTACAGATCTAGGGTTTTCTGGTTTCCTTCTTCTTCTTGTTCTTTGGCTGATCCAGAGTGAGAGATTGGGAGAGCTTTTGATTGTGGAGTAGTCCAATCATTCCTAGTGTAATCACTTCTTTCATTTGAGAGCAGGGCTGTAAGTTTCTACTATTGACATTTGTTTGATTTAGTGAAACTTATCCCTCCCGTGGACGTAGGTCGATTTTGACCGAACCACGTATATTGTGTTGTCGTTTATTGCTTTGTGTTATTTCAGTTCTTGGTAATCTGTTTATCGTCATAGACGATTTGGAATCTGATTTGCTACAGGTTTTGATTTCTAAGAAGATCCATAGTTTTGCTGTTGCAAAACCCAACAGTGGTATCAGAGCAGTATTAATTGGTTATCTGTTTTAACATTGGAGCAGGGCATAGTGCTTTGCTGGTTATTTGGCGAAATTCATAGAAGAGATCAATTGGTTTCTCTGCTGGTGTTTTTGTCAGTTGTTAAGGCAGTAATAATGGGGAAATCTAGACCTGATATGGTGAGTCTAAATGGTACAAACTACAGGCAATGGAAACTGATGATCAGTGATCTGTTAGTTTCAGATGATTTGAATGAAGCAATTGAAAATGAGGGTGTTAGACCTGAGACTACAAAAGAGGCTGATTGGAAAAAGATAGATAGAAAGGCCTGCAGCTTTATTCGTTCCTGGGTTGGTGTAAATGTTGTGCACCATGTTGAGAATGAAACTACAGCGTATGGTGTGTGGAGCAAACTTGAAGCTCTCTATGCTGGGAGGTCAGCAGGGAATAAAGTAGCACTGGTACGAAGGCTGGTGAATCTGAAGTACATTGATAATAAATCAATTGCTGAGCACTTGAATGAATTTCAAAATATTTTGAATCAGCTGAGTAGTATGAAGATAAACTTTGATGATGAGGTGCAAGCACTTTTAGTCCTTGGATCTTTGCCTGCAAGTTGGGAGACACTTATTATCACTCTCAGCAACTCAGCACCAAATGGTAAAGTCAACATGGCATTTGTCACCAGTTCCTTACTTGATGAGGAGAATCGAAAGGGGGATAAACTCTCTAAGTCTGATATGTTGGTGGCTGATAGAGGAAGATCAAAAGATAATAGAAGTGGTTCGAGCAGGGGAAAGTCTAGAAGCAAGTCTAGAGCTCCAAAGAAGGATGGTGCTTGCCATTACTGTGGCAAAATGGGTCACTGGAAAAATGAGTGCTGGAAATTTAAAAATGATAAAGCTAAGGGTACAGTGAAGCCCAGAGAAAAGAAAGAACAGAGTGCAGATACATCTGCTTATGCTTCAGATGGTGAACTGACATATACTTCTAACTGTCAAGACTCCTGTCTTAGCACATCTTCAAATGAAACAGCATGGATTGTTGACACAGGTGCCTCATTCCATATTACTCCACACAAAGGTTACTTCCAGTCTTACAAAGCTGGTGATTATGGTGAGGTTCGCATGGGTAACAGTGGTGTGTCCAAGATAGTTGGTCTTGGTGATGTTAGAATCGAGACAAACATGGGTTGTTTCCTGACATTGAGAGATGTAAGACATGTTCCTGATTTAAGAATGAATTTGATTTCAGTAGGTATGCTTGATGATGGAGGCTACCATAATGTTTTCAGTGGTGGAGCATGGAAGCTAAGCAAGGGTTCATTGGTTGTTGCACGGGGTAAGAAATGTTGTTCCTTATACAAGACAAATTTGAAAATTGTCTATGATGCAGCATATTCTGTTTTGATGGAATCATCCTCTGAGTTGTGGCACAAGAGATTAGGTCACATTAGTGAAAAGGGGCTGAATGTTTTGATCAAGAGGAATGAGCTGCTGAATCTCAAGGATGTTCATCTTGAAAATTGTGAACATTGCTTGAAGGGTAAGCATAACAGAGTCTCCTTCAGTAAGTCAAAAGTGGAACTGAAGAAGAATGTCCTTGAACTGGTCCATACAGATGTTTGTGGTCCTATGAAGATTAAATCCATAGGTGGTGCTTCCTATTTTGTAACCTTCATAGACGATGCATCTAGGAAGGTTTGGGCCTATACTATAAAGTCCAAGGATGAGGTTGCAACAAGGTTTGAGGTCTTTCACAAGATGGTTGAAAGAGAGACAGGAAGAAAACTGATGAGGGTGCGGTCAGATAATGGGGGAGAGTACATAAGCTCATTTGATGATTATTGCAAAGAGCAGGGTATTCGACATGAACAGACTGTGCCCAAGACTCCATAACAAAATGGTGTGGCAGAGAGGATGAACAGAACAATGTTGGAACGGATGAGGAGTATGCTCTCCTATGCCAGGATGGCTAAGCATTTCTGGGTTGAAGCCATGAGCACTGCAGTGTATGTGATCAACCGTTCTCCCTCCAAGCCATTAAATAATAAGTGTGCAGAAAGCGTCTGGTCAGGTAAAGATGTTAATTATGACTATTTACGTGTTTTTGGTTGCAGAGCTTTTGTGCATATTCCAAAAGATGAGAGGTCTAAGCTAGATGCAAAAACCAGACAATGCATATTTTTGGGGTATGGTGATGAAAAGTGGGGATACAGGTGTTATGACCTAGTTGATAAGAAGGTTTTGAGAAGCCGAGATGTGGTATTCCTTGAAGATCATACTATTGAGAATTTTGAAGATGGTGAAAAGCTTGATGCATACATACGTGACCTTTCTGGTCTTGAGTTGTCTCATGATGTTGAGGAGACAAAGCCACATGTAGCTTCAGACTCAGATAGTGATGATGATGTTCCTCAGGGTCAAGCTGTAGGCCATGGAAATGATACTAATACTGAAACTGATCTTGGTGATAATGTTGAGGTTGATTTTGAAATTCAACAAGAAGATGGAAATCAACAGAATCAACAAACAGAGGTACTTCAGAGGTCTACTAGGGAGAAAAGATCAAGTTCTAAGTATCCTGCTACAGAGTATGTTATTCTAACAGATTGTGGGGAGCCTATATGCTATAAGGAGGCTCTTGAGGATGCTCATAAGAAAGAATGGTTAGCTGCCATGGATGAAGAGATGAAGTGATTGCTGAAAAATGGCACATATGATCTAGTTGAAAGACCAGAGAACAGGAAAGTATTACAAAATAAATGGGTGTACAAGATCAAGCAAGAAGGTGATGATAGCAAGACAAGATACAAGGCTAGGCTGGTTGTCAAAGGTTTTGGCCAGAGGCATGGAATCGATTATGATGAGATTTTCTCACCGGTAGTGAAGATGACTTCTATCCGGGTGGTGTTAAGTCTAGCTGCTTGTATGGATCTTGAGGTTGAACAACTTGATGTCAAGACTGCATTTCTCCATGGTGATTTGGATGAAGATGTTTATATGGAGCAACCTGAAGGTTATAATAAGAAAGGTGAGGAAAGCAAGGTGTGCAAACTTGTCAAAAGTCTGTACGGTTTGAAGCAAGCACCAAGGCAGTGGTATCTTAAGTTTGAGTCGTTCATGACCATCCATGGGTACATGAAGACGTCTACAGATTATTGTGTCTTTGTGCAAAAGTTTGCTTCTAATGATTTTATTATACTTCTCCTATATGATTGCCAAGTTGAAAAAGGATTTGGCTAAGTCTTTTGAGATGAAAGACTTGGGTCAAGCAAGACAAATTCTTGGAATGCAGGTCATTCGTGATCGGGTGAAGAAAAGACTATGGTTATCTCAAGAGAGATATATTGAGAAGATTCTAAAACGATTCTGTATGGACAAGGCAAAGCCAGTTGCTTGTCCATTGGCTACACACTTGAAAATAAACAAGACAATGTCTCCCAAGGATGAAGAGGAAAGACAAGAAATGTGTAGTGTTCCATATGCTTCAGCAATAGGCAGTCTGATGTATGCAATGGTCTGTACAAGACCGGATATAGCTCATGCGGTTGGAGTACTTAGTCGTTTTCTTTCAAATCCTGGTAAGACACACTGGGAAGCGGTTAAGTGGCTAATGAGATATCTTCGAGGGACCTCCAAATACGCTTTGTGTTATGGTACTGGAAAGTCACATGTTGAAGGGTTTTCTGATTCAGATATGAGTGGTGATATTGACACAATGAGATCAACTTCAGGGTATTTGTTTACTTTTGGAGGAGGAGCTGTATCATGGCAGTCTCGTCTACAGAAATGTGTTGCTTTGTCTACTACAGAAGCTGAATATATTGTCATTACTGAATGTTGTAAAGAAATGAGATGGATGAAAGAATTGTTGAAAGAAATTGGCATTGCACAAGACAGGTTTGTGGTGTTTAGTGACTCACAGAGTTCTATACATGTGAGCAAGAATCCAAGTTTCCATTCACGTTCAAAACACATCCAAAGAAGGTACCATTGGATCCGTGAAGTGCTCGAGAAGAAGGAGTTATACTTAGAGAAAGTGCACACAGATGAGAACGGGTTAGATATGATGACAAAGGGCTTGCCAAGAGGAAAGCATGAGATATGTTGTGCCAAAGCCGGAATGGTTCTGGCAGAAGCGTCACGATGATGAATGTTTATAGCAACATTCTCCCATGGCTCGGAAGGGGGAGAATTGTTGGTGTTCCTTGCCATTGCGGGCGGGTTTTAAATTCCGGGTAAACGGGTCAGGGTTTTCTTTTAGAAAACGGGTTAGAGTATAAATACATTTTTTGGGTATTTTTCTCATAACAGAGCAAATAGAGAGAGAGTGAATTACAGATCTAGGGTTTTCTGGTTTCCTTCTTCTTCTTGTTATTTGGCTGATCTAGAGTGAGAGATTGGGGGAGCTTTTGATTGTGGAGTAGTCCAATCATTCCTAGTGTAATCACTTCTTTCATTTGAGAGCAGGGCTGTAAGTTTCTACTATTGACATTTGTTTGATTTAGTGAAACTTATCCCTCCCGTGGACGTAGGTCGATTTTGACCGAACCACGTATATTGTGTTGTCGTTTATTGCTTTGTGCTATTTCAGTTCTTGGTAATCTGTTTATCGTCATAGACGATTTGGAATCTGATTTGCTACAGGTTTTGATTTCTAAGAAGATCCATAGTTTTGCTGTTGCAAAACCCAACAAAATCCACTTTTTTCTAATTCATTCCCAAAAAAGAAACGTACACCCATTCATTATTCTGAATTGATACGAAATCCTCCTCCTTTGCCTCTATTCTCAAATCCCCCTCCTTTGCCTCTATTCCAAAATTCAATCTCCAATGAGCCTATTGACGAAAATGAAGCCATGGCAATTTCGGTTTTACTTTCTCTTAAAGATCCAGTCAAGCTTCCATTGTCGATGATACTAAGGAAGATAGAAAAGATGGGTGGCTCGGACATTAAAATGGTGATAGAAAAAGATTTATACGCTTCTGATGTTAGCTTATCTGGCTGTCGATTTTCGATTCCTGTAAAGCAAATCAAGGCCGACGAGTTCTTGACACATGCGGAAATAACTTTATTGAATAAAAAAGTTAAAACTCCATACCGTATGCCCGTAATCATGATAGATACAACCGGACAAATGATAGACGGAATGCAACTGAGAAGATGGAGGATGGAGGATGGAAAAGAAGGATAAAGATGGTAGAAAAATTGTTGATGAAGATAGTGGAACATATAATTTGGCTAATTGTTGGATCAATGTAATAAGAAGCAATGGGTTGAAGAAAGGGATGCCGGTTCAGTTATGGAGCTTTCGCATTCAATCTCGTCTTGGTTTCGCTCTTGCTCGGTTAGACTAGTTGCTTCACTACTCTTATTATTGCTAGAACAAATGAATAAAAATAGTAGTTTATAAATAGGAGCTACACTTATTAGAAACTGGTTTTCAAAATATAAATTTTATTTACTTTTATTCTCTAACTATTCTAACTATTACAAATGACATATTATATACATACACATAATCAATTAACAAAGAATTGAAAAATAATTCAAAAAATATAAACAAGATTTATTAATAATATTTTTTTTCTCAACATATATATTAAAGCTTATAGACCTAACAATTTTAGTTTATATTTTATTTTTGAATTTTAAATATAGTTTTCCTCATAGATATGTAGACACTCACTTTTTTCACCCCAATTTTTCATAGTTTATTATTATCAATTATTTTGAAAATAAATTAATTTTAAAAATAATTAATTTCAGATTTTTAATAAGTTAAGGTAGTAATTTGTTTATGTGAGAAACTTAAGATCTTTATTATACACATATTTAAGGTGTTTATTTATATAAAACCACCTTAGATAATAAAATAAAAAATTTATATACAAAACTTATTTTCATGCATGTTAACGAATTTTTCATGTTATTATGTTTAAATTTTCAATTGCTTTGTTTATTTAGTTTTATATTATTTAATTAAATAATGTTATCATGTTAAGGGATTATAATCAATTGAATCAATTTAGACATAAAATAAAAAAATGTATATTAAACAAAATTTTCTATATATATTTATAGCAAAAAATTTAAAATTATTTTATTTGAATTTTAATGTTTTGTTAATTATATTTGATTTAATAATATTATCATGTTATTATATTTGGTATTTTCACTTTTATTAAATCATTTGTAAAGTTAAAGAATTAATTAGATTTTATGTAGGAAAATTAGTTAGTTCAATAACAAATTAGAAAACTAGTTAGTTCAATAACAAAATTATTTAACAAAAGATTGTTGTTATTTTGTAGAGAGCATGTAAATTTCGCAAGTCATGGGATTCATGGATCAAGATTAATCAAGAAGAGCAAGATCCATGAAAAGAAGTCCAATAAAATGATTAAGATTCATCAAAAATCCTCAAGGGTGGATCTAGATCCATAAAGAATCCAAGAATATGTTAAAGAAGTCCAAGATTTGTCAAGAGAAAGTCCTAATTATAAAATCATGAAGGTTCAAACCCATGTCATTGTCAAGATCAAGTCAAAGTCAAGACATGAGCCAAACCGTAGAAGCATAAACATCTACCCTATAAACCACTAATTATATTTTTTTAATTCGAATGAGTTTAATGTTAACATAAATCTATCCAATATTCATACTATTAATAACTAAATAATTCATTCTTCTAATCTAGAGTATAAGATTTAGAATATTCCTAGCCTTCTTTAGTCTTGGGTTCGAGTTTTTCATACAATATGTTTTTGTTCGTCTAATTAACTAGTTAAATATGATTACATAATATTATGTACAAAACTCAGGATGATTAGATGTACAGTTGTCCAAAGCCCTTATTTTAATAAAGTAAAATACAATCCATAAAAAGTTGTCCCAACTCAAAAATAACTATAAAAATAATAATATATCTTTTCAAATTTAAAGTAAATAAAGAGAATAATTTTATTGATTTTTTTAACAATATAAATATGATAGGTGTAATCTAAAAAAATTATAAATCAAAATATATATTAGTAATGCATTTTATTAACTTTTACATTACTTACTTAAAGAGAGAAAATATTATAGATTTGATTACTACTAAATTTATATAATACACGTTACTAATTTCATTACAATAATCATGTCTAATTGGGTATTCTTAAAATTAAATCTTTACAAACATGTCGTCAAGAATTAACCCTAAATATAATATCCTCAAACCCTTTAATAGAGATTTTCATAAAGCTTTAAAAATAAATCTACTCTTCTAGCATAGTGGAGGTGGATATTCTCGGTCTTCCTACTGTCTTGGGTTCGAGTTCGTTAAATGAAAAGTTTCGCTCAACTAGTTAATTGGTTAATTGTATTTGATTGTTATATGTTTAACTCGCGGGGATTAATAGCTGTCCTGAAAAGAAGCGGAATTTGGGGTTAAAAAAGAAGAGTTATAAAAACAAACTCTAATTTGATTTTAAATGGTAAGCTTTCAAATTTCTAGACACTTTCAGTTCTCGAATATTTCATATTTCATTTTTTGAAAAAGGTCAATGAATTAAAATCATACTAGTTAATTTCAAATTCAATTTTGTGTTTCTGATGATAATTCTCGTGTAATTTTTTTTTTCTTTCATCTGTAAAATGGCTAAAAATGGAGAAGGTGAGAAACGATAGATTGCGGAGGATAGAGTAAACGACACAAACATTCACATCTGGCATTGGGAAGAGACCAAATGTATTGAGAGGTGCAAGAATCTTGTCCAAGCTCCCATCTACGTATCAAAGACCAAAAAGACGGTGAGACGTATGTTAACATTCTCTTATTTATTAATATGATTTATTTTTTGTGAGCAAGTTTGGTATATATATATATATATATATATATATATATATATATATATATATATATATATATATATATATTTATAAAAAAAAAAAGTA
Organism: Impatiens glandulifera; assembly: GCF_907164915.1. NCBI lineage: Eukaryota > Viridiplantae > Streptophyta > Magnoliopsida > Ericales > Balsaminaceae > Impatiens > Impatiens glandulifera. The sequence goes on along the minus strand of NC_061865.1, from coordinate 17,963,669 downwards.
AAATAGTTGATTAGATTTTTAACGACTGTTAAGTGAGAACACTGGAGACTTTTATTATACTTAATATATTTAATGTGTTTATTTATTTAAAATCACCTTAAATGATAGAATATAAAATTTATATAAAAAACGTATTTTTATGCACGTTAGCAGTAGCATTCCCCTATTAATATGAACTTCTTTATAATCACCTAAAATAATATTATATCCTATTTAATAAATTTTAATTTAAGGGTCAATTTAATTTCACCAAATTATACCGCTAAATTAATTTAAAATCCACCTATATTTATGGAATATTTCTTTTAGGATTAATTTTTTTTTGAAAATAATAATATCCTACATGAATGATTAAGATATCCATTAGTTTATATAAGAGGAGTGATAGAGAGAGGGAATTTGGTGAGCGAATGACTTGACATCACCTTCATTAGTTTGGTTGGAAAATGTAAAAGTGATAGGAAAGAGAGAAAATAAAGAAATTATTTTATTTTTTCAGCGAATAAGATTATGCAAAGTCATTCCCTCACCAAATTCTCTTACCTAATCATTTCTCTTTATATAATTATTTCTATTTGTTTCTTCATTCTCAAGGATCATTCATCTCTCCTTCATCATCAATTTTTAGATCTCTTTTCTCTTAAGATCTCGTTCATTCATTGGCTTCGAGATATCTCTTCAATCTCGTGTTCATTCATCGACTTCGACATCTCTTCCATGGGAAATAAACTTTTTTCTAATTCATTCCCAAAAAAGAAACGTACATCATTCATTATTCTGAATTGATACAAAATCCTGTTAGGTTTTTTGTTTTCCTTAGTCCATGAGGAAAAGCCCAGAAAATAGGCCCATTTTGGCCCCCACTTAATTCACTTATTTGGGAGTAAGATAAAAATGGGAGAAAGTTTCTTTTGCAAGAAAAATCAAGAAAGAGAGAGAAAAATCAAGAAATGAAAGAAGGAAAAACTTCAAGTTCCAGCAGTCTTAGTATTTTGATGATCGTCGGAGTTTGCACCGTTGGATCATCCTAATTTTTGGACAGCAGCTTCACAACTTCTGGGCCAAAATCTGGACGGTGGAGATCGGATTCTAAGGTCTGCAGGTCGGGGTTTCGTTGCCGGAATAGTAGCAGATATTTTGGTGATATTCTTCCTTTCTTGTTCTTTGATTGTTTCTATATCCTTGATGTGCATGTTTCCAACGGTATTATGAATTTGTATACCTCTAGTACTGTCTAGAGAAGACTTTTGTATTGTTCTCTTGCTGGTGATAGTGGATTTTAAGCGGCACTAGGTGTCCCGTGGTTTTTACCCATTAAGGGGTTTTCCACGCTAAAATTCTGTGTTGTTTGTGTGTATGCTTGTTTGGTGTGTTACTCACTGTTTTAGGGCTGTGTTGATTGCATTTGTGCATACCTATTTGTTATCTTCCTCACAGGTTTAAACGGTTTGGGAAAGTGTTGTCAAATGAATGATAAATTCCGCATTTGTTGTTTACTATTGTGGTGCATTTCCATCAAAGTGGTATCAGAGCATTGGTTGCTTATTTGTGAATTGAACTGTTTGAACGATGAAAACTAATACAAGTAGGATGATTAATTTGAATGGTTCTAATTATCATGTTTTGAAGGCAAAAATGGAAGATCTCCTATATGTGAAAGATTATTACCTACCTGTTTTTGTTACTGATAAATCTGAGAATAAAACTGATGCAGAATGGACTATTTTGCATAGACAGGTTTGTGGATATATTCTGAAATGGGTGGAGGATAATGTGCTGAATCATATTATTGGGGAGACACATGCTCGTACTTTGTGGAACAAGCTTGAACAATTGTATGATCGGAAGACTAAGAACAATAAATTGTTCTTGATTAAGCAATTGATCAAGTTACAGTACAATGATGGCACTCCTGTTACAAATCACTTAAATGCATTTCAGGGCATTGTGAATCAACTTTCAGGAATGGGTATCAAGTTTGATGATGAGATTCAAGGTCTATGGCTACTTGGTACATTACCGGATGGTATTATCACCATGGAATTGGATAAGGGCAGTGTTATGAATGAAGAGATGAGAAGAAAGTCCCAGGGTTCCTCTTCACAATCAGATGTCTTGGTCTTTGAAAAGCGAGGGAGAAGTCAGAGTAGAGGTCCGGGTAACAAAGGAAATCAGCGTGGTACTAGCAACTCCGGTAAAGGGAAGTATGCTAATGTTGAGTGTTACTATTGTGGTAAAAAGGGACACACAGTAAAGTTCTGTAAACAGGCAAAGAAAGAGAACAAGAAGAAAAACTAGAACAACCAAAACAACAATCAAAGGAAAGATGATGATGGAGGTGATAAGGTTGAAGTGAATACTATCACTAATGATTTTTGTGTTTGTTGTGATGATAATTTGGTGAACTTTGCACATGATGAGGCGAGTTGGGTTATTGACAGTGGAGTTTTATGTCATGTTACATCACGAAGAGATTTTTATTCATCTTACACTCCAGGTGATTTTGGGGATGTCAAGATGGTTAATATGGGGCTATCAAAGGTTGTTGGCATTGGAGAAGTTTATTTGAAATTTGATATTGGGATGGAGTTGGTTTTACAAAATGTAAAACATGACCTGGATATGAGATTAAATTTGATTTCTACAGGTTTACTTGATGATGATGGGTACAACAACTACTTTGGTAATGATTGTTGGAAACTCACTCGTGGTTCTTTGATCGTGGCAAGAGGTAAAAGGTGTTCAAAGTTGTATGTGGTACAACCGAAGATCTCCAAGAGCTTTGTTAATGATGTGGAGAATACTGACATGACTGAGATATGACATAAGAGATTTGGCCATATGAGTGAAAAAGGCATGGCTTTGTTGTCCAAGAAGGAAGTGTTATCAGGTGTAAATGATGTCCAGTTGAAGAGGTGTTCTCATTGTCTTGCATGTAAACAAAATAGAGTTTCCTTCAAGAGCCATCCTCCTTACAGAAGAGAGAACATACTTGATCTTGTTCATTCCAATATTTGTGGTCCTATGAAGACAAAAACACTTGGTGGTTGCTCATATTTTGTCAGTTTCATTGATGACCACTCCAGGAAGGTATGGTTTTATATACTTTGAAATTTAAAGAACAAGTTTTAGATGTGTTTAAGTAGTTTCATGCCTCAGTTGAGAGAGAGACTAGAAAAAAGCTCAAGTATATTCGGACAGACAATGGAGGTGAATACATTGGGCCATTTGATGCTTACTGTAGAGAGCATGGTATTCGGCATCAAAAGACTCCTCCAAAGACACCACAGTTGAATGGCTTAGTAGAGCGGATGAACAGAACATTGGTTGAGAGTCAGATGTTTGCTTTCACATTCAGGGTTGCCACGTTCCTTTTGGGGTGAAGCGTTGAACACGGCGGTACATGTTATTAATCTAACTCCTTGTGTTCCTTTGCAGTTTGATGTTCTTAACAGGGCTTGGAGCGGCAAAGATGTTTCTTACAGTCACTTGCGAGTCTTTGGATGCAAGGCATTTGTGCATATTCCCAAAGATGAAAAGTTAAAGCTTGATGTGAAGTCTAAGCTTTGCGCATTCCTCGGCTATGAAGATGATGAGTTTGGGTATAGGCTTTATGATCCAGTTCAGAAGAAGCTTGTTCAAAGCCGGGATGTTGTGTTTATTGAAGATCAGATTTTGAAGGATGTTGAGAAGACAAAGACAATTCCTCAACATAGTGATGATCTTATTGATTTGGGTCCAGTTCCTCTACAACATGTTGACACACAGGTTGGAGATGATGTTCCTATTGATGACCATGGTGCTGATGATGTTGATGCTCAAGAGCAAGATGTAGATGAAGTTGTTCATCCAGAGTTACCAGTTCCAGACATGCCATCATGTGTTCCACTCAGACGGTCTACGAGAGATCGTCATCCTTTTGTGCGTTATTCTGCAAATGAGTATGTTCTTCTCACTAATGAGAGGGAGCCTGAGTGTTATGCAGAAGCTATAGAAGATGAGCACAAGAAAGAATGGACTGAAGCTATACAAGATGAGATGAATTCTTTGTATAAAAACAATACTTATGAGTTGGTGAAGTTGCTTAAAGGAAAGAGAGCATTGAAGAACAAGTGGGTTTATAAGGTGAAGACCGATGAGTTTACCTCACAACCCAGATACAAAGCTAGATTGGTGGTCAAAGGATTCATCCAGAAAAAGGGTATTGATTTCGATGAGATTTTCTCTCCGGTTGTGAAAATGGGTTCTATTTGGGTGGTTCTCGGTTTAGCGGTCAGTCTTGATCTTGAGGTTGAGCAGATGGATGTCAAGACTGCTTTCCTTCACGGTGAATTGGATAAGGAAATCTACATGGAGCAGCCTGAAGGGTTTCAGGTAGAAGGTAAAGAAGACTATGTGTGTAGACTTTAGAAAAGTCTATATGGGCTGAAGCAGGCACCGAGACAGTGGTATAAGAAGTTTGAGTCTATTATGGGGGAGCAAGGCTACCGAAAGGCTATTTCAGATCGTTGCGTTTTCTTTCAGAGGTTTGGTGATGATGATTTCATCATTTTATTGTTTTATGTTGATGACATGCTTATCGTTGGCAAGAATGCAAGAAGAATTTCTAAGTTGAAACAGCAGTTGAACAAGTATTTTACAATGAAAGACTTGGGGCCAGTGAAACATATTCTTGGGGTACGGATCACTCGAGATAGAGCTGCCAAGAAGTTGAACATGTCACAAGAGCGATACATTGATAAGGTGCTTTGTAGGTTCAACATGGACAAAGCTAAATTGGTTAGTTCTCCTCTTACTACCAACTTTAAGCTAACAGGTAAAGATTGTCCTACTTCAAAGGAGGACATTAAAGATATGGATAAGGTTCCATATGCCTCAACTATTGGTAGCTTGATGTATGTTATGGTGTGTACAAGGTCGGATTTAGCTCATGCAGTTGGTGTTGTTAGTCGGTTTCTATCAAATCCTAGTAGGAAGTATTGGGAAGCAGCTAAATGGATTCTCAGATATCTGCGCGGTACTTCCAAATTGGGTATCACATTTGGAAATGAAAAGTTGGTGCTTATGAGATACACAGATTCTGATATGGCTGGAATTAAGGATAACATGAAATCCACTTCTGGATATTTGATGACATTTGTAGGGGGGTTGTTTCATGGCAATCAAGATTTTAAAAGTGTGTGGCCTTATCGACAATAGAGGATGAGTATATGGCAGCAACGAAAGCTTGAAAAGAACTATTGTGGTTGAAAAGATTTCTACATGAGCTTGGCTTTAAGCAACAGCGTTACGTGGTTCTTTGTGATAATCAAAGTGCAATACATCTTGCTAATAATTCCATTTTTCATAAGAGAACGAAACATATTGATGTGCGATATCATTGGATTAGAGAATCTCTTGAAAATGGGTTGTTTGAACTTGATAAAGTTCACACTGATGATAATGGTTCTGATATGTTGACAAAGGCATTGGCAAGGGAAAAGTTGAAGGTGTGTTGTTCGATCGCCGGGATGGCGAATTCTTCCTCATAGTTAGGAAAATGGGGAGATTTGTTGGGTTTTTTGTTTTCCTTAGTCCATGAGGGAAAGCCCATCAAATAGGCCCATCTTGGTCCCACACTTAATTCACTTATTTGGGAGCAAGATAAAAAGGGGAGAAAGTTTCTTTTACAAGAAATAAAAGCAAGAGAAAGAGAGAGAAAAATCAAGAAAAAAAAGAGGGAAAAACATCAAGTTCCAGATGTCTTAGTGTTTTGATGATCGTCCTAATTTTTGGACAGCAGCTTCACAACTTCTGGGTCAACATTCTGGACGGTGGAGATCGGATTCTGAGGTCTGTAGGTCGGGGTTTCGTTTCCGGAACAGTAGCAGATATTTTGGTGATATTCTTCCTTTCTTGTTCTTTGATTGTTTCTATAACCTTGATGTGCATATTTCCAAGGGTATTATGAATTTGTATGCCTCTAGTATTGTCTGTAGAAGACTTTTGTATTATTCTTTTGCCGGTGATAGTGGATTTTAAGCGGCACTAGGTGTCCCGTGGTTTTTTACCTATTGAGGGATTTTCCACGCTAAAATTCTGTATTGTTTGTGTGTGTGCTTGCTTGGTGTGTTACTCACTATTTTAGGGCTATGTTGATTACATTTGTGCATACCTATTTGTTATCTTCCTCACAGGTTTAAACGGTTTAGGAAAGTGTTGTCAAACGAATGATAAATTCTGCATTTGTTGTTTACCGTTGTGGTGCATTTCCATCAAATCCTCCTCCTTTACCTCTATTCTCAAATCCCCCTCCTTTACCTCTATTCCTAAATCCCATCTCCAATGAGCCTATTGACGAAAATGAAGCCATGACAATTTCAATTTTGCTTTCTCTTAAAGATCCAGTCAAGCTTCCATTGTCGATGGTACTAAGGAAGATTGAAAATATGGGTGGCTCGGACATTAAAATGGTGATAGAAAAAGATTTATACGCTTCTGATGTTAGCTTATCTGGCTGTCGATTTTCGATTCCAGCAAAGCAAATCAAGGCCGACGAGTTCTTGACACAAGCGGAAATAACTTTATTGAATAAAAAAGTTAAAACTCCATATCGTATGCACGTAATCATGATAGATGCAACTGAGAAGATGGAGGATGGAAAAGAAGGATAAAGATGGTAGAAAAATTGTTGATGAAGATAGTGGAACATATAATTTGGCTAATTATTGGATCAAAGTAATAAGAAGCAATGGGTTGAAGAGAGGGATGTCGGTTCAGTTATGGAGCTTTCGCATTCAATCTCGTCTTGGTTTCACTCTTGCTCGGCTAGACTAGTTGCTTCACTACTCTTATTAGTGCTAGAACGAATGAGTAAAAATAGTAGTTTATAAATAGTAGCTACACTTATTAGAAATTGGTTTTCAAAATATAAATTTTATTTACTTTTATTCTCTAACTATTACAAATGACATATTATATACATACACATAATCAATTAACAAAGAATTGAAAAACAATTCAAAAATATATAAACAAGATTTATTAATAATATTTTTTCTCAACATATTTATTGAAGCTTATAGACCTAACAATTCAGCTTGTCATGGCCGATTTGGATTTACAGCTAACCTTAAAATCGTAAGCAAGAATATCACCGACACTTATTTTTGTGTCGCCAAAATCGTAAGCAAGAATATCCCTATGAAAGTAGATTGCATTTCAACAATCTTTGCAGTAAGAGGCTCGACAACCGGCAGAGTGGGACCCTACTTAGATAATACAACAACAGTAGCAGACGTTGGAACAATGACCTGCTTTTTTTCATTGGGGTTTCAATAATACTGGCAGCGACAACAGTCGCTTGCACTTCGGGACGGATAGGCGAAGGAACCATGTCAACATTTTCAATAATTGGATCGACTGGCTCAACAGTCAGCCCTACAGCTTCTTTCATCACAGGAACATCACAATGGGCATAGAGGCCAAAGGAGAAGAGGAGGTTACCTTTTTGAACTTATTAGACGCCTTAGACATACCAGATGCTTTAGACGCCTTGGACGCCTTATTCTGATCTACAGAGGGACCAGATGATTTAGCCGGTTTCTTCAATGGGCTGGGGGATGGAGACAGAGATGAAATAGGAATAGAGGCAATGGGAGGAAGATTTCTTCTTGCCCTAGAGTCAACTACTCCAGAATCTTTCTTCAGCGAGCTCTTCAGGTTGTTCGTGTTCGTCGCGGACTCTATTACAGATTTGGTTCGTTTTGCCCCTGTAGACAGTACGGAAGTAGCATGTTTTTTACAACGAGTGACTGACTGGCCACCAGTCTGTTGGTTGGAAGAGCCAGAACCCATCTCCTTTGAGAGCTTCATTCTTACAAGAGCGCTCTTCACGGAGAAATTTGTGTATATGTGACTCGGGTTAATAGCCTCACCCTCGCCTATAGGGACATCCAAATGCTTTAGAAGTCGACTGAGTTGGGCTGTAAAGCCTACACTCTCCTTTTTCTTGGAGTAAATCGACTCACAAAGATTAGAAAAGAGTGTTGAAGCCTAGTTAACTTGAATACCTTTTGAAATGGATGTCATATAGTCGAAGCGATCCTGACTATATGAATTGAACGAACCTGCTCTACCTTGGAGATCCTTCACTACAATATCGTTCAATAGAATGAAGTGTGGCTTCTGTATTTCTTTAACTCAGATGAACATGTTTGAATATTTTGATTAATTTACTGTGTTCTAATTCGTTTTGATTTATTCTCTCAAATTAACTATTGATTATCTGATTTTAACATCATTAAAAAAGGGGAAATTGTTGGGAAAAAATAAAACAAGAAAAGAAAGAAAGTTAATTAAGAAAGAAATAGGATATTTAACTTTTATGATTTGGAACATAATTTTTCATAATGCAGTTTGAAAAAGACTAGTTTTGATGATGTAGTTATGAATAAGCTAAGTCGTCTATTTGTTTTGTGCAGGCACAAATATATAAGACTTTTCTACTTGGTCTGAAGCAGGTTCTCTTAGACATCTTACGTAGTTAGACGAGGTAGTCTAACTCCTTTAGACGCAGTCTAAAGGGAAACATAGTTAGACAAAGTCTAACTCCTTTAGACGGAGTTTAAAGGGAAACGTAGTTAGATGAGGTCTAACTCCTTTAAACGGAGTCTAAAGGGAAACGTAGTTAGACGAGGTCTAACTCCTTTAGACGGAGTCTAAAGGGAAACTTAGTTAGACGAGGTATAAGTCCTTTAGACGGAGTATAAAGGGAAACATAGTTAGACGAGGTCTAACTCCTTTAGACGGAGTCTAAATGGAAACATAGTTAGACGAGGTCTAAAAACGTAGTTAGACAACGTCTAACTCCTTCAGACGGAGTCTGAAGGGATACGTAGTTAGACGACGTCTAACTCCTTCAGACGCGGTCTGAAGGGATGCGTAGTTAGACAACGTCTAACTCTTTCAGACGCGGTCTGAAAGGATGCGTAGTTAGACGACGTCTAACTCCTTCAAACGCGGTCTGAAGGGATGCGTAGTTAGATGACATCTAACTCCTTTAAATGCGGTCTAAAGGGAAGCGTAATTAGACAGCGTCTAACCCCTTTAGACGCGGTCTAAAGAAGAACGTCTCATGTCTTGCTTTAGTAGTTGTCTAAAGGAAGCATCTGTCTACCCACGATCAATTAGTTGCATGCTCCACTTCTTTCAGTAGTCTGACAAGCCAGTTAATTTCATCAATGAATGAACGCCACGTACGCGATTATCCCTCAACCGTATTTCCAGTACAAGACAATATTAGAGGATATTCAGCGCACTACTCGTTCAATACGGGCACGATCCAAACATTCAGAGTCTATTGTACTCTCGTACTATAGGCGGTCGTCCAATGGACACATGCCACGTGTCCTCAAAGAATATTCGATCGTTGGTGTATCTCAACTATATATGGAAGCCAAATGACAACGGTCGAACTGCTTCACACATTCGATTCAAGAAAATTTCTAAAATCAAACATCTCTCTTACTATCAAGCTGTGATCTCACTATAATTGCATATTGTTTTTTCTGTGAGAAACCTCAGTGATGTAAGTTGAACAAAGGTTGTTTTGTTCAACAGAGAGTTAGTTAAATCAGTGAGTTGTATTTGTTTCAAAGTATTTAGTGGATATCCTTCCGGTTGTGGAAGAATGGGTGACGTAGGAGTTTTATCTTCCAACATCAATAAAACTTCTTGTATTTTTTACTTTTTGCCATTTGCATTCAGTTTTCTAAAGTTTCAAATCCGACGAACACATTCGCACTTGAATCTGTTTCAAGAGTTTGAAGAATTTGCGAAGAATAGAACAAATATTAATCCCTCACATGATTATTATCGAAAAATTTATCGTAAGCTGTTAACAATAGTCAGACCCTAGTCTCTATTGGTAGCACCGATCCCAACACAATCTTGTCACGATTTCCTCTTGTTCGGCTAGACTAGTAACTCCACAACTCTTATTATTGCTAGAATTTAATAATATTTTTATCTCAACAAATTAAAATTAAATTATATTGTCAAACAATAATAATAATAATAATAATAATAATAATAATAATAATAATAATAATAATAATAATAATAATAAGAGGTGCATAAACTCAACGAAAGTAGGTTCTACGTTGCATATCTAGGGTAGGAGAGAGAATTTTTTAAAAAAAATGAACCAGGGATATATCAGGACAAAAGTGTCCCGAAATGTCTCAAAAGTTTTTTATATATTATATTTTTTTTTTCTTTTTAACGTTGGCGTGAGGATAACGTGACAGAAAATGTTTTATTTGTTTTCATACTTTCGTTTCATTGCCCTTTGTTTAAAATATTATTTCTATAATTATAATTATAATAATAATAATAATAATAATAAATTATTTTTTTATTAAAAATAATGAAGACAAAGAGTTATTGCAAATTTAGTCATACGAACCAACCGGTAAATCATCTTCACTCGACATCTCCGACGACCCGACTTCAAACCCAATTTAAAATACCAAACTTGACCATGATATCGAATATACGAGAACCATTCGCATCTCTGACTTGTTTTTGTATGAAAATCTGAAACCATCCAAAAAAAACTCCTGACCGACCAGGTCTTATGATAAATACGCATAACTCACTTATATGGAAAAACCCTTCATTCTGTTCAGCGATCAGTCTGATGAAGGAAACTAAACGTTTGTGCCTTGCCCAACAATCCAACGATCCTGCCACCACCGGCGACACCAGTCGACGTCGGAAGGTCCGGCCAAAACTCAGTTCCAAATCCATCATCGTTAGGGCTTCCAAAACCAAACGTCGATCCGCTTCAACATCATCATCATCATCATCATTACTCGTTGACTTACCGATTGAAAACCCAAGAATATTAAGTTTCGATTTCTACCAAATCGACGCACTCGACCTTGCTCCCCTCCTATTAGGAAAGTATCTCAAAAGAGACGACGTCGTTCTCCGCATTACCGAGGTTGAAGCTTATAGACCTAATGATTCAGCTTGCCATGGCCGATTTGGAGTTACAGCTAGAACCGCCCCAGTTGTAAGATCCCCTGCAGTTATTTACTTGCATTTGCATATGAATTGACATAAATTGTGTGTTTGAAATGAACCTATAGTTTGGAGATGGAGGAAATGCATATGTTTACCTCTGCTATGGACTCCATATGATGCTCAATATTGTTGCAGACAAAAAGGATAATGGGGCAGCTGTTCTTATACGTTCTTGTTCTCCTGTGAATGGTAATTAGGGTTTCTAACTAATCCATTCATCATCCTATTGAAATGTCATATTCTTTAAAGTTTAATCATCTCATTAGGGTTAAAGACTATTCAGCAGCGTAGGGGATTGGAAACTGATAAACCTGTTCTACTTACTGGTCCTGGAAAGGTCATTTTTGCTGTTACTAACTTACTATAAAGTTTCTTAATTTGGTTTTTAAGTCTTTTGAAATCCATTTGATCTATAGGTTGGTCAAGCATTGGGAATTTCTACTGAATGGTCTAACCATCCTCTTTACGAGCCTGGTTAGTGTTAATTCATTAACTGAAATACTTGGGTTTTGGATTTTGATTGGTAATTTGGTATATATGACAGGCGGGTTAGAGCTGATAGATGGACCGAGGCCAGAAAAGATTGTGGTTGGTCCTCGTGTAGGCATCAATTATGCATTACCCGAACATGTAAACGCTTTGTGGAGATTTGCTATTGCTGATACTCCTTGGGTAAGTTCTCCAAGAAACACTCTTAGACCTCCTCATGATCCTTCTGTTGAGAATGAATGACTGGAATCTCAAAATGTTGTGGTTTGATGTGTCGTGGGGAAGAATGTTTTTGTCTGAATTTACTAGATTGTGCAGCTAATTTTGTATATTCGATAATGTGGAATGTAACAGCTTCGAAAATATTTGAAATTTGGATAAGATGTGTTTCTAATTTCAATTATACAAAAATACAATGTTATAAATGTTAATATACAAATGATCTCAATAGTGTTGTAATAAGATTGTGATGTTCACGGAATGCATATAACTGTTAGACCATCTCCAACCGAAAAACTCATTTTCAAACTCATTTTGGTGTAAATGTCACATCAAACAGTAATTCTACTCCAACCGAAAAACCCATTCTCAAACCCAAAAGAATATTCTTATAATATTCTTTCTTACATCAACTTTTATAACTTTTCAATATCACTCATATCTTTTACAAACTTATAAATTACACCACAATATTATAATATCATCCAAATATTTTAAACTTAAATATAAATTAATTATAAAAATTTATTAAAATAATATATATAATATATATATATATTAAAATATTTTTTTAATATTATTATAATTTTTTTTTAATTATATTATAAATTTATGTTATATAAAAAATATTATATAAATTAAATTAATAATTATATAAATAAACTTAATATAAAATATAAGATAAAAATAAAATATATAAAAATAAAACATATAAATAAATAAAACATATAAACAAATTAAAATATAAATAAATTAAAATATAAATAAATTATATAAGTAAGTTTAATATATAAAATTAATTAAGTAAAAATTAAAGGGCTGAAATGCAAAAAAAAATATATATATGCGTTTGTGAACAGTAGCAACGCATATTTGGATTTTTTGAAGAGGGAAAATGAGAAATCTCATTTTGGGTTTGGTTTTGCAGTTCGGTTGGAGGAGAAAACTCATTTTGGGTATGCGTTTGCAGCACTATTGGAGATGCTCTTAGAAGTTACAATATTATTTATATAAAAAAATTACTAGAAACAAAAATATTAATTATTTTATTTAATTAGGGATAGTATATCCATGGTTATTATGTCAAGACCATATAATACAATCATTCATTTCTACATATTTTAACTCATTATAAAATAACTAATTAAACAAAAATATGAATATAATAATAATTTCAAATAATTTTTGTATTAAACAAAAATGTAAAATCGAGTTGGTATATTTATAAATTTTCTTCAATAATTATAAAACATTAATTAATATATTACGAGGTTAGATAATAGAATTCGGTTTTATTCGACGAAATAATCATTTTCACTGTTGTAATTAATCTAATGCTAACCTATGTTATATACTCAGGATGTGCTTGGTACAAGGTATAGTTAGCTCTATATAATTTATATCTAATTTTTAGTATAAAATTGTAAATAGTCTCTTATATCACATAATTTTTAGGTAAACATTTTTCTTATATCACATCATTTTTAATTTTTAATTATAATCTTTATTAATATTATATAAATTTATTATTATATAATATATTAAATATATTTTATTTAGTTTTAATATTATTATTATATTTAATTATTTTTAATAATATATTTTTAAATAGTTCAATATTTTAATTAAAAAAAGATTTATTTATTTTTATAATGATAATTTTATTAATTATTAATTTATATATTTACTTATATTATAAATAATAATTTTATTTTATTACAATTATTAATAATATTTAAATTAAATAAACATAATTTATCGTTTATATTATAATTAATTTTTTTATATGTTAATTAAATTTATATTAACTATTAAATAATAATAAAATAATTTATAATAATAAACAATATTATTTATAATATAAATAAATATAAAATAATAATTAATAAATAAAATATAAAATTAATATTTATATAATTTATACTACATTCTTATATTATATATATCAAACACAAAATTATAAAACATATACAACTTATACAATTTCTTATAATTCATACCAAACATTAATAACATATACAATTTATACTATCATATATTATTTATATCTCGTTATAATTTATATCTCTATACAACTTATACCATATATAATTTATTAATAACTAAAATGTACTCTACTCTACATAAAGATCACTTGAAATCAAAAATAAATAATGAAAAATATCTTCAATAAAAAAAAATGTGTAAGTGATGAAATCCAAGATAGAAAGAAATTGATAAAAAAAAAATATCAAAAAATTGTATATCAGATCCATTTCATCCAATTCATTAGAAAATTTAAATATATATATATAGTTTCACTCTCTTTTTTAACTATTTTAGTATGAAAAAAAAATAAAAAAAATTGTAAGTCAAAATATAAATTACTTATACATTTTATTATACTTTAAATTACTTAAACAAACAAAATATTTTAGATTTCATTACTAAGAACACTAATTCAAATTAGTCAATATTATCCACTTAAGAATTAAACTCTGTTTGAAAAAATACTAGAGTTATACATTTTTTTTTTATGAATATCTGTTTAATATTGTGTTAACTTAATTTTTTTTACTTTCAATAGTTTAAATTAAATCAAGTCTTTTGGTTTGTATTTTATTATTATTATTTTCAGTTTTAATCGACCATTCTTTTTTCTCCCATCATGTATATATTTCATAATTAATTTTATATAAATATATTTTTCCTTACATAATTTTTCCACGATTATTTATATATTATTTGTTTATTATTTATTTTTATACAATTTACTTATATTATGAAACAATTAATAATAATTATTTTTTCTATTTTTTTCTCTAATTATATATATATATATATATTATATATTTTCTCTTCATATAAATATATTCTCTTTTATTAAATTAAATATTTTATAAAAATTTTGTTTATGTTGGGTTTCATACTGGTTTAATTTGTAACACGTATCAAATGTTACCCAAATCCATTTTATCCAATTTATTACAAAATTTAAATATATATATATATATAGTTTCACTCTTTTTTTACCCATTTTAGTATGAAAAAAAAACTAAAAAAATTGTAAGTCAAAATATAAATTACTTATTCATTTTATTATACTTTAAATTACTTAAACAAACAAAATATTTTAGATTTGATTACTAAGAACACTAATTCAAATTAGTCAATATTAACCCTTAAAATTAAACTCTGCCTACAAAAATCAATAATATCATAATTCAACCTATTTTAAAAGTAAATTTAAATAATAAACTTTACTAAGAGACAATAATGATCTCAACATGGGTTAAAGTTGAAATGGGGATTCCTAATTTAAAAAAAAATAAAAATAAAAAAATTACAAACTCGCCGTCAAGAACTAACCCTAAATTTGAGATCTTCAAACCCACTTCTAGAGTCTTCCATAAAGTTCTAAAAACAAACCCTAATTGGTTTTTAAATTTTCAATTCTCGAATATTCCAGACTTTCCTAGGCTCTCTAAAACCCTACTCACCTCTCTCTCTCCAGCATCGCTCGTCGTTAATTTCCGATTCAATTTTGTCTTTCCGGCGATAAGTTCTTCATCTTTCATCTGTAAAATGGCCAAATACGGGGAAGGTGACAAGAGATGGATTGTGGAAGATAGAGCAGACGGCACCAATGTTCATAACTGGCATTGGGCAGAGACCAATTGTCTTGACTGGTCCAAAAATCTTCTAACCAAGCTCCTCTCCGATCAAACTTTGCTCGACGGCGAAGGTAATCTTCGTATCAAAACCAAAAAGATCGATAAACTCAACGGTGAGGCGTACGTTAACATTCGTAAAGGGAAAATCATCCCTGGTTACGAGATTAGCGTAACTCTATCATGGGAAGGTGAAGCGAAGGATGCTGAGGGTAAAACTCTTCTAATTACAAACGGAACTGTTGAGATCCCGTATATCGCCGACGAGAATGCCGATGAAGATCCTGAAATCAGGGTTACAATTAAGGATGAGGGTCCGATTGGGAAGAGATTGAAGGAGGCGTTTTTGCTAAAAGGGAAACCATTCGTGCTTGAACAAGTTCGGGTTTATGTTGACGCCATGGCTAAGGGTGGACCTGCAAAGGATGATTTGGAGGTGAAGAGTAAGAAGAAGGTAACAGGGATGGAAACAGCTACTAAGTCGGCTGTTGTGGCGGCTCCAACAAAGAAGGTAAAGAAGCTAAAGGAAGGTTTCAAGACGATTACAATGAGTGAGAAGTTTAGTTGCAGATCGAAAGATCTATTTGAGATATTGATGGATGAAAATAGATGGAAAGGGTTTTCTCAAAGTAATGCTAAGATCAGTAAGGAGATTGGTGGGAGTTTTAGTATATTTGATGGGTCAGTGACAGGGACTAATGTTGAGTTGGAAGAAGGGAAATTGATTGTTCAGAAATGGAGATTTGGAAGTTGGGCTGATGGAATACTATCAACTGTAAGTTTTTTTCTTTTTCAAATAAGTCTTATGAATTGTTTGTTCTTGTTTAAATATATGTATGTTTGGTTTATGATTAGGTGCGTTTGACATTGGAGGAGACAGAACCAGGGATAACAGTAGTGAATTTGATTCATACAGATGTTCCTGAAGAAGACAGGTTTGTATTTGAAATTAGAATGGTACCAGGTTTTTCTTTATGAAAGATTTCTCATTTTGAATGAATGGTGTAGATATGGGAATGCAACAGTGGTGGAGAACACAGAAAGAGGATGGAAGGATCTGATTTTTCATAAGATTCGAGCTGTTTTTGGATTTGGAATATAACAAGTGTTTCAACAATAGTATACAACAACAACTGCTGCAATTGCTTCTTCTTCTTATTTTTCTTACAATCCAATGTGATTGATTGATTGATCATCCTATGATTCAATGTCTTGTTTCTATTGATAACAGTAAACAAGGTGAAGATGATGTTTGTTGCAAATTGGTGAAGACTTTGTTTGTTCATCTCAAATGTGAGTTTTACATTGTTATGCAGACATTTGAAACATGGTTAACTATCATATGATCATTTGTCAATATAAAAACTTTAGCCAGTTTGCTTTTTGATTGTTTGTGAGATCATTACTTTGGTATATGCATGAATGAACACAGTTTTTACAATGATAATATAGTATAAGATCCTTCAATCACTCATAAGCTTAATTGTTTTAAAATCTAAATAAGCATCAAAATGAAGCATTGGTGAAAAAAATCTGAAAGAGAAAATGAATGTAGAGATGGTTCATTTTTCAATATCCATTTAAAAAAATCAATCATAATTAATAAACATCACTAAATCTATTTTTTTTTTTTTTTTTTTATTAATCATATCATTTAATTTATATATATTAAAATATTATTTATTCTTTTCAAAAGTATATTATTTTATTATTATAATAATATTATACCCTTTTTTTTTTTTAAATATATATATATATATATACTTTCTCAACCACTCACATTTTTAAAATAAATTCAAATTTGTTTAAATAAATCTTTACCAAATAAGTTCAAGATAATAATAAGACAACTTTTCCTTTTTATGAACTGTTAATATTTTGCCTATGCTTCTAGTTGTTTATCTTAAAAAGAAAGACAATTTTAGGAGCACTTGTCCATGGACCACATGTCATATTTTTTTTTCCTTTTTTTAATTTTTTTTTTTAATTTTCAGAGTTGACTGTATTGGAGAATCCATAAATTAAAATACAATATCAATAAATAAAAAATTAGGAATGGTTAAGATGGAAGTTATTTAAAAACATTTAAAGAATATTAATATATAATAATAATTTTAAAAATAAAATAAAGATATTTAGAAGATAATTTAATTAATGTGATTGATAAAATATGATGAGTTATTTAAAAATTATTCAAATACTTTAAATAAAATTTATTAATATATAATAATAAAGATGTTTTGATATTGGGTTATTTTAGATTTTATAAGATTTTAAAAAATATATATTATTTTATGAAAGTGAAGGTTATTAAAAATTTTAATTATTTTTTTATATTTAAATTTAATAAAATAAAATTATTTAATATTTGAAATAATTTGAATGTTGTTTACAGTCAAAGTTAGCAAAGGTACAATTGTGTCTGTCTTGTGGAGAGTACTTTCCAGCCACTCTTATCTTCTATGACGTGTGGACCCAAATACTACTATTAATATTACCCATTTTTTATTTTAAAATTTGATATTTAATTAATAATATATATTTAATAAATGGAGATAAATATATTTAATATTTTTATTCCAAGGTTTAAAATTGAGTGTGTAACTGATTTGCCTTTAATTATGGAATTAATTTAGGCACTCCTCTTTTGATGATGTGGTAACCATGTCAGCAATCTCTTGCTGACTTGGCATGCCAGATGGATGTTCTTCAAGAAAACAGAGAAACAAAGCAATTACAAGTGATGAAATTGATTTTGACTTTGTTTTGAGCTTATTTAAATAACCCATTTAAATAATTTTGTTTGGGTTTAGTTATAAAAAAATTGGTTTATTGGTGAAAATAAATCATATTTGTTTAAAATAATAATAAAAAAATATTTTAATATTTTAATTAATAAATTTGATTAATGAAGAGATACATGAGATATAATGAAATTAAGTTGATTATTTAAATAAACTAATGTGTTATTAAATAACTTTTACTCATATCTTTGTTTCTATGAAAAATATGATTAAAACAATTGAAAAGTGTATACAAATTTGTTTTAGTTGATAGAATTTTGATGCATGAATAATTTTTTGATTTTCTTTTATCATTTTGATATAAATGGATGAAATTTTGTTTTTGTTAAAAATTTGTTTTTGCTTACTTCCTTATTTTGTTGCATGTCTATGTATATATAATTTTTTTTTAAATGCTTAAATTATTTCATGTCATATTTTTTTATATATACTAGCTCAGCTATTTGAAAGAAAATTATTTTAGTTAAATATTGAGATTAAAGAACATAAATACCTTTAGAAGTTAATTGAGCTAATCAATAAATAATGATCAAATTTTAAAAGTAAAGAAATCAAAATAAACTTGGCATTGTTTAATAAACAAAATGAGTATTTTATATATGTTTCTAAATGAATTTTTATCCTAAATTAATTATAGTTAAAGAAATTACATAAATGAAATCCTAAACCAAAAATAATAAGACTTCAAAGGGATAGTGAGTCTCAAAATTAAGACTTTCCCTATAAAACTCATAGTAATAGGAATAAATAAGTCTTTTTTTTTAAAGAGTATGATCTGTTTATAAAATGACTTTCTGTTTTTATTTTTATTTTTACATGATTTAACAATTATCATTTTATTATTATTATTTTTTTAATTTAAAAATTTATACATTTTTTACCTTATTTTTAACTTAAAACATCATTAATGAAAATTCAAATGAGATGACTCACTATTAGGGATAGTAAACAATGAATAATTCATATCCTGATATCAAGCGTCCTCGAAATTAGTAACACCAAATAATCGTAAAGGTGTGTAACGAATATAAATTGTATTGATCCAATAGTATAAATAAATCCTTCAAGTCTTATAGTCATAATAATTAAATCATATTAGTATTAATTAGAATTTTTAATGTAGTTAATTAGTTAGTTGGTTAGAAATTACCTTTATAAATAGATTTTGTATTAAATTTCGGAATTACGTTTGAGGAAATAATAGTTTTATTATTTTGAGTTGTATTCTAAAATTCTCATCTTATTCTTTTCGATCGCATCTTATTCTTCTATTGACATCACATCCCCTTCTTAATCATTCTTCATCTTTTTTCCGATCGTTTCTACGACCAACTTTGGGAGTGGCGTAACCTTGAAGGAGAATTGTAACAATGGTATCAGAGCGGTCAATTCTCTGATTGTGGTTTGAAAACTAAACAAAAAAATCTTTTCTCTCCATCAACTCTTTCCACAAGCATCGATACAATTTTTTTTTGTTTATGCAAGATCCGTCAAGAATAGTTCTTGAAGCACAAAGATTGGATACAAAATGGAAAAGACAATATTTATACCTTATTTTACGCACGAAGGTAAATTAGAATTCCAAAAATTCGACGGAAAAAATGTAGCTGAACTGATATGTGCAATGGATAAATATTTCAGGGTTAACAACATACCAACCGACATTCAAACAAAGAATCGCAAGATTGCATTTTAGAGATAAGGTAAAGTTATGGTATACAAATTTTAAAGCTCGTTTAGATCGAATTATGGTGATTACATGGGATTTTCTTAAATAAAATAATTTGGGTTATGTTTGGAAGATGAACAAGTGTCCGATCGACAAATTATAATGGAAGAAAATTAAGATGGTGTACATGGTGAAGAACTTTTTTCAGAAATTTTGGTACAAATTCTTGAAAGTGAATCGAATTGTCACAAATACAACATTATATTTGAACAAAAACTTCAAGAACGACATTCAGGCTCCGTTGTTGATTCTACCGAGAAAATAACACTAGAGAAACTTCAAATTGTAATAAAAGAATATTCAACAAATTATTTAAACGGTGAAGATGTTGATGCCTTGACAAATGAAAAATGATGCACGGTTGTCAAATTGTAATAAAAGAAAATTCAGATGGTGTACATGATGATTTTTTCCCAAAAGTTGTCGTACAATTTATTTATGTGAATTGAGTTGCCATAAATACCACATTATATCTCAACAAGGACTTCTAGCACAACCTCCGAACTTTTAGAGAGAAAATACCATGAAATAAGTTTTCTAACAAAGCTGAAGAAACGACTCCCCACTATCTTAAATTCTACAAAATCAAACACATACACCGAATTAAAAGATTGGCTATCTAAGCATAACAATGAGGATGACGACTTTAGATATTTTTTCTCTTTGGACTTTAGCGCGAATTAGACGACGTGAACATCGTCTTCATAAGAGGGAAGAAAAGTAACAAATATAAATTATATTGATCTAATAGTATAAATAAATCTTTCCAGTCTTATAGTTGTAACAATTAAATCATATTAGTATTAGTTGGAATTGAACAATTAAATCATATTAGTATTAGTTGGAATTTTCAATGTAGTTAATTAGTTATTTAGAAACTATCTTTATAAATAGCTTTTTAATTAAATTTTTAGATTACGTTTGAAGAAATAATATTTTTATTACTTTGAGTTGTATTCTAAAATTTTTATCTTATTCTTCTTGGTCGCATCTTATTCTTCTATTGATATCGCATCCCTTATTTTTATTATTCTTCATATTCTTTCCGATCGTTTCTACAACCAACTTTGGAAGTGGCGTAACTCTGAAGGAAAATCGTAACAAAGTGGTGTTACACTATTAATTCGTTATATAATGTTATAATAAATTAAATACTTCGCAACTAAAAAAACATTTGTGACCAAATTTCAGTTTTAATTTATATTTTTAAATGAAATATAATTATGTTACAGATTATATAATTAAAATACTCAACAATTTTGTAGATTCCTTTCTACCTTTCTAAAACTTGAATAATAAAAAATTATAATTTGTAAGAATGTTCAAAAATAATAAAAGTAAGACAGTAAACACTAGTTATAATATTGAAAGACTAGTAAAAAGAATTAGTGACAGAAGTTTATAGAGCCTATTTGACCATTATATACTTTTATTTGAGCTTGTTTGAAACATTTAAAGTTGAATTTAAATAAATAAATATTATGAAATTTGTAAATATATATATATATAATTATAAAAAAATAGTATATTATTTGATCTAAATCAATAACTCAATAATATATATATATATATATATTATTGAGTTATTGATTTAGATCAAATAATATACTATTTTTTTATAATTATTTGATCTAAATCAATAACTCAATAATATATATATATATATATATATATATATATATATATATAATAAATTTAATTTTTTATTGCCCAAACTCACTCCAACTCTGAAGCATTTCCAAACAAGGCCTTAAAATGATTATTCTAGCTAACTTTTATGATGTCCATTAATTTTTGAAATTGTTTTCATTTAAATCAAGATTGAGATTGATGTTAAAGTAGTAAAATACTACAAACTAATGTTATGTATCTTAATAATTATTAGTAATTCAAATAGAAAGAATATGGCTTACAAGATAAAAAGTCTTAAAGTTTGATTTATATTAAAAATTTTCTAAATTACAAGATGGTGTTAATTTTTAGATTAAAAAATTAACAATAATTGTGGGTATAATATATAAAAATTCATAAAATTTTGTTAACTTCTTTTATAATTTAAGCTTCTTTTAAATTAATTGTCTAAAACATAGAGACACAATTATAAAAACAAAATATATAAATTATGTTTGTTTTAAGATGGAATTGAAATGGAGGTCCAATTTTAATTATATTATATATTTGAGAGTAATATGATAGATTGGTACTAAATTTTCAATAAAATTTAAATATATACATCAAATGTATATTTTCAAACTTAATAACTTTCAATTATATTTCATTTCAACTAAAATATATAATTGGATTTTCATTTAGTTTGTATTATGTTCACCAAAAATATGTATAATAGGCGGTGCAATCAATTCAGTGGTAGACTCCAAACCTAATTATTTATTTAATATATTTAAATATTTGTTTATCTAATTATAAACGTGTGTCATGATAGAGAGTATTCTTCAAACTTTTGATAATTGTATCTTCTTATTTTTTTTTATTGTCTTAATCAAATTATTAGAATTTTATATAATTTTATTATTAGTGATGATATATATAATAAAATTAGATAAATAATTAGAAAATTTGCAAATTCTTTTTATATATTATATTTATAAATAATAAGTATATAAGTGTCCCAATTAAACCGAATTTATATGATTCATTCTAATGTAGTAGGGTCAATTATTATGGATATTATATTTAATTAATCATATTTAGATGAAAATCAGAACCTACTAACAAACACCACTCATATATATAAGGCCGTATTCGGTTGAGATTATTTAAATAACACAACCCACTCAAACATCTTTTCACTCCCCCTTTTATTAATCATATCACTCAATTCATTATCCAAAATACTAAAATACCATTTATTTTAAATTATTATTTATTATTTTATTATTATATATCAATACTTTTTAAGTAATTTTACCAAAAATATTCTCATCTCCTCAAAATCATCACTAATCATTACTCATTTTCCCTCTCTAAATTATTAGAATAACCCAAATCCGAACAAGGCCTAAGACTTTGTTTGTAAAAAAAAAACTTAAAGTTTGATTTGGGGGGAATTTCAAAATAATATGGATTAAAAATAGTGTGATCAAAATATTATTTTTAAATTAAAAATATAAAAATAAGTTTATTTTTATATTTAAGTAGTTGATTTGATGAATTAATTGACTAAATGACTAACCAAATTTATGAATGAACCAATTCATTGATATAGTATAGGTTATTATAGATATTAAATTTAGTTCAACCAACTAATATTTTAATATATATTTTGATGAAATACTAGAAACAAACACCACTATTTTATATGGTCTATTTCAAAATAATATCGTTTTTTCAAAATTTTTTTTTTTTTTTGTAAAAGTAACCGTTTGATCAAAATATTATTTTAAAATTAAAACATAAAAGAAGTTTATTTTTATATTTAAGTAGTTGATTTGAATAAATAGTTGACAATAAATAAATGAATTAATCGACTAATCAAATTTATATTCGAATCATCTGTTATTATGAATATTAAATTTAATATAATTGAATTAATTTATATATATATTTCCATGAAAAACCAAACATTACAAAATATATATAACTTTGTTTGTAAAAGAAACAAAATTTGATTTGGGTCTATTTTAAAAAAATCAAAATGTAAGGAAGTAAGTGATGAAAATATTATTTTGAAATTGAAAACATAAAGATTTTTATATTTAAGTAGTTGATTTTAATAAATAGTTGACAATAAGTCTTTGATGATGTTATATTGAATCATTAAATTAAATTTGCACAAAACTGACATTAAACAAGGTATATCTAGTATGTTTTTAAATAGATTTTTTTATTAGATTTTCTATGAATAAAAAAATAAAAAATATTTAAGTGCAAAAGCAAAGGTGGGAGTTAGTATTGCCTAATATAAATAGATATTTTTATTAGATTTTCTTTTGAATAAAAAAATAAAAAAATACTTTACTTGAAGTGAAAAAGCTCCTATTTCTACCGTACCCATATTTTCCTTTCCCACTTGTATCTTCTTCAGTCTTGCCTCCTCTCTCTCTCTCTCTACTTCTTGTTCTTGTTCTTCTTCATTTGCATCTTCAAACTGGAAAAGATCAAAGCTTTTAATCTATTCTGAATACAATTATCGATTTTATGTATGATCCAATTAGTATCTTTATATTATTTGATGTGGGTTCTATTCTATTATCTATTTTAGTTTCTCAAATCACTTCTTTTATCCGTTTTGCATTTCATTGCTTTTAGAAGCCATTGATGATAGCAATAAGAATCTCCGATTTGATTATTATTCATAGTTTCTTTACTGACTTGTTTTCTTTTTTTCCTATTGAAGATGGGTTTTCTCTTGAAGATGCAATTGTCTTTGGCGGCTGTTCATCATAAGGTTTCTTTATTTCTTTCCCATATCTCTAAATCGTTTTTTATGTAATTGTTTGATTGTTGTTTCGATTATGAATATCAGTTGCTTATATATCCCATCTGGGTTTTGTGATTTAACTTGAAACAAATGATTATTATTGTGGATTCAATTCAATTCAATCCCCAAATTTATGAAATAGTTTCGGATCCCCTTGTTTTGAATCTGGCTATTGATTTTGATTGTTGAATTTGGGGATCTGTTTATGTTTTTTTGTTTTGTTTTAATTCTATACTGGTTTCTTCTATGAATAGCTGCTAGTTGAGCTAAAATTAAAGTAAAAAGTTTTAGAAAATAGAAAATAGATTTGATACAATTCAAAATCAATTTTTTAGTGATTCAAAAAAACTTTTATTTTTGAATAAAGTTGATCTTTGATGATAATATCATTTGATATTGCAGGCATTGTTTTTATTTGCTTGAATCTTAATTTTGGAGATATAATTGAATTGGAAGTTATGGGAAGAGCCAAGGGAAAGGGGAAGAAGCAGATGGTTATTGAAATTGGAAGTGATGAAGAGAAGAAGGTTCCTGTGGTAGTTCAGAGGAGAAGAGGACGGCCATTGAAATCGTTGAAGGAAGAAGTTGAGGTAGTAGTTGAAAGTGTGGGTGAAGAAGAAGATGTGGAAAGCGTTAATGATTTGAAAAATCAGACAGGAAAGAAGAGGAAGAGGTCTTCGATAGTTAAGGAAAACAGCCCGAATTCAAATGGGGATGATAATGGTGTTGTTGTGGCAATTGATGAACCAGTTAGACCAGTTGGGTTTAGACAAAATGGGAGCAGGAGAAAAAGTAAGCCTCGTCGGGCAGCTGAAGTTGGTGTTGAGTGCAACTGATGATCTTGATCAAACCATGGTTTTTGTTTTGTTTTTGAGGTTTTATATAGTATTTTGTTTTGTGTTTCTGCTTAAATTTTCTATTTTCAAGTCTTATGTTTTTGTCTTACCAACAATATACATTTTGATTTTCAAACTTCTCACCTGAAATCTTGGGAATTTCTTTTGTTTATTGGATTGGTGGGTCTTGTTGAACTGCATTCATGATTCATCTTTACCGGTAGGAAAGATTTCATCATATAGCTAAACTGTTTTTGTCGCGTTTCTCTTTTTTAAAAAAGTTTTTCAACCTTTCTCAAGTCAAACACGCCATCTTCCCGTTGAGGAAATTTAATGTTCACTAAATGCTATCCGCATTCAAGAGACAACGAGATTTTCGGATAGGTCATGAAATTTGATTTGTACTAGTTTCAACTTCTTATTTTTTGGCTAGGAGTTCTAGTGATCCTCAATTGTGTTTCTATACTATATTAGGATGTTCTTCAAGATTCCAACTTGACATTTTGAAATCACTTGTAGCTTATTCAATGTTTTGTTTCTTTTCCAATAAACTGATATTTGAAAATAAATAATAAATTATTCCATATAAAAATGGATTATTTGAGAACTTAAGGTATCTAGGTTAAATAATTAAAAAATTAATGTTATACAAAATTAACTGTAATTTAATATTTAAATTGATAATTAAATAATGCATTGAATTGAATGGTATATGGAGTTATTTGGACCAACATATTTTATCAAAACAATTCCCAAGTTTGTATGAATAGAGTTATGTACTAATAATACACACAAATAGAACAATTCAACCTTCATGATCCCATTTACGACGTTATTAATGAAAATCGAAACTAGTGGCCAAGTCTCAAAACTATTACAATTTCAATATTGATATCCGATAACCAAAATTTTAAAGAAAGAAATAGTACAAGTTAGTATATAGCTTCAACTGCCAATAGTTTAAGAAACACGGGGCATCGTCTAGTCTAGTCTAGCCGATAAAATTTGTTTGCGATGTAAAATGTAAGGGCAGGAAAGGAAGAGAAGTGCATATTTATGAGGTGAGACTACTACTACTCAAGAGTGTGTTGATCTCCCCTATAATATTGACTGGCCTTCCATCAAACATGGATGATAGAGTACTCTCACAAAGCTTCTTCAACACCCTGGTTTTTGTCAAAGCTGTTTCCTGCATTTCAAAAACATTTCAATGATTTCAAATATCAAGTTTGTCAATTGATTATTGTTTTTTCTTAAACAAAAGAAACTGACCTGCTTTGGCCACAATGAAGATAACGAATTCTGCAGTTCCATTCGTTTAACAAACAGTTCTTTCAAACCATCCTTTAATTTTGCTTCATGATGTTTCTTTTCCTCGAGGGTACTCACAAGTCTGTCTAGGAACCTGGACCAACAATCCAAAAGCATCTGCATGAATATATATATGTGGGTAATAGCCGATATGTGATTTTAGTATATACCTTTTTGAGTTAAGAAGCATGATCATATCTCTGGTTTTCCTATTTGTAAGCAAAGAGATGACTGACGAAAGATCCAATAACATTTTCTCAATTGCATCAGCAGAGTATTGCTGCAATACGAAAGGTGCAACTGATTGGACATGATTTTGCAAGCTTAACGTTTCTTCACACCTCAACTCCAATATTCTTTGATTCAGAAATGCCTTAATCTGTCAAAAAAAAGAATGAAAGATTATAACACCTTATCCCATCATCAATCATCATCTATACTACTCTTACAACATTTTAGTCGTTTAACCTACATCAAACAAGCTCTACTACATATATTGACTTAATTTGCATGAGCCAGTTCATAGTACCTCAAAAAGATCATCAAGAATCTTATTCCTGTATTCAGTCTCCAACAGCTGGCTTCTTCCCTCCATGGCAACCTGATCATCAGCTATGGTGTTCAGTTGGGTAGATTGAGTTTCTGGCACTGACTGAATCAAGGTAGCATCTTCTTCCAGTACATGAACTTGAGGATTCTCGACACTGACATCCCAAGATAGCTCTGAACTGGAGACCTTTGGGATATGGCCACCATCATCATCATCATTGGGTGAAGAGTTATCTAAAACCTCATTTGCATCAACAATCTCATAAGGACCCAATCCGTTGCCAGAGTCTTCTGTTTCTTCAATGGTACCAATATCCCAGTCAATCTGGGAGCTATCAAGTGTAATATCCCAGTCAATGCCATCAGCAGCTATGTTAAAGTCTTCAACTGCATCATTCAATGCATTATCTCTTGATTGATCATTTATAGAATCAAGAACTTCACAACCCACAGAGACAGTAACAGAAGGGGGATTTTCAAGAATTTGCCTCAGATTTGACAAAACAAGCTGAGAAGTTTTCTGTAATCACAAGAGATGCAAAACATATGCCAATGTTACTTCAAGCAAAGCCCACACAAGAGATGAATACAAAAAAAATGTCTTACATCCTTTTCAGTGTGAGCCTCTCTAACAAAATTTGCATAGAATTCAATGGCATTTGAGACAGAATCACAGTTCAAAACTTCCAGAATTTTGTTAAATATGCTTGGAAGTGATCTCTGTGCAGATTCTAACAATTCAACCTTCACATTTACACCCTGAAATCATGATTCACATAGTTACAGATAAAACCAACAAAAGAAACATTAAACAAATGCAACCAAGTGAGAAATAATTCACGATTAGAACCTGCAAACCTAACTCTTGACAAGCCTCTATATATTTGGTAGCCGAGTGAGCAGCATTTCTTTTTATATCTGCTTCTTTACGTTCTAGTTCTACAAGTTGTTGTTGAGCTTTTTGGATTTGCTTTTTCTGATAAGGGCTTTAAATAGGAAAACATATCATAAATATCCAATAATAAGTCTCAAACTAAGCAATTTCAATCACTAGTTGAAACACTTACATTTCATAATTGACATTTTGAACCATAATCTGGGCAGCCTCACCTAAGTATATATGATCATTCTCGAAAGCTTTCACAATTGACTCCCAAACCCCCTGACAAATCGCAAAAAACTTACTTAACATTCATTCCTGAAATTAACAAACACAGAGATAATAGAAAGGATTTGTCTTTGTGAATCTTACAGCATCACCTGAAAGCCGTCCAAAAATAGTGCGGCTTTCTGGAGTTGATTTCACAAGAATTTCATATATTTGTTTAGCTTCCAAATAACCAATGCCTGAATAATAACATCAAAACAAGTTTCTTTATCTAAAATCGATAAATCTTAAATCTTAATCGATGAAAGAACCTTCAGAATCTAGGGTTTGGAAATAGGGATCGATATTCTTCGGCAGTGAAGAGAAAGCAGTTGATATCTTAGCTCTGACAGCTGCCAGTCGTTTCCGCCAATCGGCCGGTATTCTCTTCCGATCAACCAACCATTCTGAAAAGAAGAAAAGAGAAAGATCAGAGAAGTGATCTCACTATAAACAAAGAATCAATCTCAGATATAGATGATCATCATCTTGGCATATACATGCAATTAGTAATAGAGTGAGAGAGAGATGAACCTCCAAGACGAGCAAACGCGATATCAATCGGAAGATTACGAATGTCGTCTTGATTCTTCATTTTCAGCAGAAAATTTTCTTCCCGATTTCGGAGGAACTCAATTTTGTTGTTCAAGTTCGGTCGAAACTATCAATAATGAAACTGTGCGTGTAGTTCACGCTTTTCACTCGCGCGTGATGTATCTGCCGTTATTTCATTTGGGCTAAACTCGGTTAAAATAGCCCATCTTATTTTGGGAAATTTGATGAAATGGCCCCCATAACAGGGGAAATTCCAAAAAGGGCCCCCGCCTACTAAAGTTGGCAAAAAGGGCCCTTTTGCCCTGCGAAATGTCGGAAATACCCCTTCGGCGCCATTTCTTACGCTCAAAGACGCGAATTACCAATCACGCGATTTAATCTAAATCGCGTGAGTTCATCACCGCGATTTAGATGAAACGCGTGATTGGTAATTCGCGTTTTTAAATGTACGTGAATTACCAGCCACGCGTTTCTTCTAAATCGCGGTGATGAACTCACGCGATTCAGATTAAATCCCGTGATTGGTAATTCGCGTCTTTAGTCGTATATATAATTTTTCGGCCCTAATTTTAAACAAAACCACCCCGATTCTCCCTCCCACTCCGACTTCCAAAACCACGTCTTCTCAACTGCCGACTTCCTTCAACATCGATCAAGATCATCGTTCACTCAACATCGTTCCTCGTTCAACGTCATCGACTTTCCACTCTATTCGACATCATCGTCTTTTTCCGCCGTCTATTCGACATATTCCGGTAAGTTTAGGGCTTTCAGTGTTAGGGTTTAGGGTTTAGAAGTGTATTATGCCGTCTATATTGATTTATATTGATGTATTTAGGGTTTAGGGTTTGGTTCTCGTTTCGTTGATGTGTGTAAATGCTTTTAGTGTGTATATGACGAGTATTGTATGAATGTTCTTATTCTGCATGCATGCATTTCACGCTTATTCATTCATTTCTCGTTTAAGAAATGACATTTCCGTGTTTGTGAAGAAATGATATTTCTGTGTTTTCTTTGACTGTGTAGGCTTAGGGTTTATCTGTTTTGTTGCTTTACTGCTTCATTTTCGTCTGTTCTTATTCTGCTTTACTGCTTTACGTTTAATAGAATGCCAATGAGACAGGATGAGTTGTTGATCTAAGAAATGACACATCATATGTTTAATGTCTTTAGAAATGTCCATTACTGCACCTTAATGTATTACTGCACCTTAATCTATTAAGAAATTTGCAAGCATTTCTCAATGGTTAATTCGATTTGCTTATTCCCATCTTCTTCCTTGTTTTGTAGATGGAGTCCACTACAATACCCGAGTTTGCTGGGAGGGTATCCTGGAAAACCAATATGGGAAATATTGCTGCCAAGTTTGCCAAGATGAATCTAACTGAAAGGGTGGAGGAAACCCAATTCAGATTCTTATTCAAAGGGCACCCGTTACTGCGTTTCTCAGGAATGATTATACACCACATGCTCCTCAGGAAGTCCAGCTCAAATTCTATGGAGATGAAGTTCCTTGTGAATGGAGAAGAGCTGTGCTTCGGGATGAGGGAGTTTGCATTGGTTACAGGTCTCAATTTTGGGAGATTCCCTACTGAGCAAACAATTTTCAACCAGGTTGAAGAATCTCCAACTTTGGTTCTTAAATATTTTAAACGTATTCCACTTATTAGAATAGGAGACCTTCATTCAAAATTCCTGTCCTGCTCTGATAGGGAAGATGCATGGAAATTGGGGCTGGTATACCTTGTTTCCCATTATCTCTTTGCCCTTGACCCGATGAGGATAATAAATATGAAACTCTTCAGCATGGTCGATGACATCGACACCTTCCTCAATTTTCCATGGGGAAAGGTGGCCTTTAGAGCAACCATGAAGGGTTTGACCAGAGACCTTGATCGCTACAGGAAGCTGTATCTGCAGAAGAAGGATGCCGCCTCGGGGAAGAAGAACAAAGACAAAGACAAAGATGTTGATGTTTCTTATACCGTATATGGGTTCGCACTAGCCTTACAAGTGTGGACTTATGAGGTGATCCAAACGTTTGTCCTCAATCTTGCAATTAAAACGACGCTTCAAACTGAAGAGCCTGTCTGCCCAAGAATAATACAGTACAAATCAAAGAGGAAGAGCACTGCCTCTGATCTTCACACTGCCCTGCAAGGCACTATTGTTAAGAAAATGGAATTGTCTGAAGAAGAGATGATCTTATATGCTGGGGATGACTTTGAAGATATGGGAGGTAATGTTTATGATGTCTTTTTTGATCTTGACTGCAGAAAGAGGAAATTTGGAGATATTGACGATGGAGTTCCTCATAAAAAAACTGTCATGAGGAAGAAAAGACAAATTACTCCAGCCAAAGCCAAACCTTCCACAAGAAGAAGAACCCGCAACCCTACCCCCAGCACCAGCACCAGCACCAGCAGCTCTTATTCTGTCGAGAGCGCCACGAGTAGAAAAGACGAAGAAGAAGAAGAAGACGAAGACGAAGAATCCTCTCCCCCAACTCCAACAGCAACAACTCCCCACGATAGATGTAGATTGGATCAACTTTCGAAGGAGCTAAATGAATTCAAAACTGTAATGAGAAACGAAATGACTCTCTTCAAAACTGAAATGAGAAATGAAATAAGTCTCATCAAAACCGAAATGAGAGATGACATAATTCTCATTAAACGGATGTTAAAGCAACTACAACAAGGGGAGAATGATGTGGTGAACACTGAGGACAATGATGTGGTGATTTTGGAGAAAGACAATGCTGTGCTTGTGGAGGAGAATGAAGTTGAGGTATGTATTTCTTGTATTTCCTTGAATTTGGATAATTGGTGCATTTCTTGCATTTCGACTAATTGAAGGCTTTTCTGTTTATTGTAGGATGGACAAGAGGAAGACAATGATGTGCTGATTTTGGAGAAAGACAATGTTGGGCTTGTGGAGGATAATGAAGTTGAGGTATGTATTTCTTGCATTTCCTTGCATTTGTATAATTGGTGCATTTCTTGCATTTCGACTTATTGAAGGCTTTTCTGTTTATTGTAGGATGGACAGGAGGAAGACAATGTTGGGCTTGTGGAGAAAAATAATGTTGAGGAGGACAATGAAAATGAAGAGAAGACAGTTGAAGATGGTGTTAAAAATACTGAGGTATGCATTTCTTGCATTTGGTGCAATTCGCGCACTTTTCCTAATTCTTGCATTTGGACTAATTGAAGGGCTTTTCTGTTTATTGTAGGATGGACAGGAAAAAGACATTGTTGGTCTCTTGGAGAAAACCACTGTTGGGGAGGGGAAGGACAATGAAAATGAAGAGCAGACAGTTGAAGATGGGGAAAAAAATTTCGAGGTATGCATTTCTTCCATTTGGCGCAATTCGCGCACTTTTCATATTTCTTGCATTTGGACTAATTGAAGCGTTTTTCTGGTTTTTGTAGGATGGGCCGTTGTTGGAGATGGAGAATGTTGGGAATTTGGAGGAGAAGACAGTTGAAGATGGGCAAAAAAATTTCGAGGTATGCATTTCTTGCATTTGGTGCAATTCGCGCACTTTTCCTATTTCTTGCATTTGGACTAATTGAAGTGCTTTTCTGGTTTTTGTAGGATGGGCTTTTGATGGAGATGGAGAAGACAGTTCAAGATAGAGAAAAAAATTTCGAGGTATGCATTTCATGCATTTGGTGCAATTCGCGCACTTTGCCTATTTCTTGCTTTTGGACTAATTGAAGTGCTTTTCTGGTTTTTGTAGGAAATGGAGAATGTTGGGAATTTGGAAATGGAGAAGACAGTTCAAGATGGGGAACACAATACTGAGGTATGCATTTCATGCATTTGGTGCAATTCGCGCACTTTGCCTATTTCTTGCTTTTGGACTAATTGAAGGGCTTTTCTGGTTTTTGTAGGATGGGCTTTTGTTGGAAATGGAGAAGACAGTTCAAGATGGGGAACACAATACTGAGGTATGTATTTCATGCATTTCATGCATTTGGTGCAATTCGCGCACTTTGCCTATTTCTTGCTTTTGGACTAATTGAAGGGCTTTTCTGGTTTTTGTAGGATGGGCTTTTGTTGGAAATGGAGAAGACAATTCAAGATGGGGAACACAATACTGAGGTATGCATTTCATGCATTTGGTGCAATTCGCGCACTTTGCCTATTTCTTGCTTTTGGACTAATTGAAGGGCTTTTCTGGTTTTTGTAGGAAATGGAGAATGTTGGGAATTTGGAGGAGAAGGTGGAGGAGAAGGTGGAGGAGCAGGTGGAGGAGCAGGTGGAGGAGCAGGTGGAGAAGCAGGTGGAGAAGCAGGTGGAGAAGCAGGTGGAAGATAATGAAGATGATGTTGAAGAGAAGGTTGAAGAGAAGGTGGAAGAGGAGGTGGAAGAGAAGGTTGAAGAGAAGGTGGAAGAGAAGGTGGAAGAGAAGGTTGAAGAGAAGGTGGAAGAGAAGGTGGAAGATAATGAAGATGAGGTAATTCTTGAATTTGGATTAATTGAAGGGCTTTTGTTGCCTAATTCAATGATTTCTTTGTAGGTGGACGATGATTTCGTTGTGCAGAGGGGTAGGAAGGGGGTGCAGAGGGGTAGGAGGGTGGTGCAGAGGGTGGAGGATAATGAAGATGAGGTAATTCTTGCATTTGTACTAATTGAAGACTTTTGTTGCCTAATTCAATGATTTCTTTGTAGGTGGACGATGATTTCGCTGTGAAGAGGGGTAGGAAGGGGGTGCAGAGGGGTAGGAAGGGGGTGCAGAGGGGTAGGAAGGGGGTGCAGAGGGGTAGGAGGGTGGTGCAGAAGAAGGTGGACGATCATTTCGTTGTGCAGAAGAAGGAAGAGAAGAAGGAGGACAAGCGGATAGATGAGGATGTGGTGGTACTGGAAGATGCATCCCACATCCTATTTAAGAGAAAGAGGACGGCGTCGAAAGCTGTACTTAGTCCCTATGTCGTCCCTCGGCCAAGAAAGAAGACGATTGTTGTCGATCCTATGTCGACTTGTAATGAGCAACTGAGGAAAGAGTTCAGGAAAGAATTTGCGAAAGGGGCTACATTTAAAGACGTTCAACTCCCTGATGGTGCTGGAGACCTTAAGTTCTTCACTACAATTCTGAGGTTAAATAAGTGGCTAACTGATGTGGAGATGAATGCAGCAATTTGTCTGCTAAGAGCAAGAGCAGTCGCCTACCCTAAGTCGTACCCGGAGGATTTCACCATCTTAGATTGCCAGTTTGGCCCTTTGATTACTTCATACTATGACGATTTTGTTGCTGACTCGGTTGATCCAGAAAAACCAGAAGGCCATACTTTCAATCAAGTCATTTACCACTACTACTGGGGTAGAGAAGATAAACATATGCCCGGTTGGAGCAGTGTTGATGTTATTTACTTCCCCCTCAACCTCAACAACCTACACTGGGTACTGTGTGTTATTCGATTGCAAGAATGGAGAATTGATGTTTATGATTGCGATCAGACAATTTTCAATGATGAAGAATTCGGAAAATACATGAAAGCCATTTGTGAGATGGTGCCGCCCTTCCTTCATAAAGCAATGTCTGAAGTTGAAATGGCCAGGTATCCTAACATGATAAATGAAACTTTTAGATTTCAGAGAATCCCACACCCTGAAGTACCAAAAGCAGAATGGAGTGGGGACTGTGGCGTTTTTGTATTAATGTATTTAGAGTACCTGACTGCTAAACTTGGTCTAGAAAATTGCATATCAAAGAATATGCAAGTATATAGAGAAAAGTGGGCAGTCAGGTTGTACCACCAGATTTTAGAGCCATGAAGTTGTAAACACTGAATTATTGTTGTATATTGTTTTGTAAACACTGAATTATTGTTGTATATTGTTTTGTAAACACTGAATTATTTCACGTGTATTGTAATATAATTCACGTGGTAAATAGGTATCATAAAATTCACGTGGTTGTAATAGGTATCATAAAATTCACGTGTATTGTAATATAATTCACGTGAATTATATAAACACGTGTATTACGTGTATTGTGTTCTGGAATATCCCAATATAATTCACGTGGTTGTAATATAATTCACGTGTATTGTAATACGCGTGATTCATAACTCACGTGTATTACAATATGACTCACGCGTATTGTAATATTACAATACACGTGAATTATATTACAATACACGTGAATTTTATGATACCTATTACAATATATATGCGTGAGTCACTCACTGTATGGCCAACCTGTATGGAAATATCTGTATACAAATTTCAATCACCATACAATATTCGAAAACCAACAACAATCAATCAGCATACAATATTCGAAAACCAACAACAATCAATCAGCATACAATATTCGAAAATCAACAACAATAATCAGTATACAATATTCAAAATTGCACAGACAATATTCATGTTTGTGGCTGAGATGATGGCGGCTGAGATGATGATGCTCTTGCAGCTCTTGCGGTAGAGGGTGCAGGCATTACTGATTTGCATGTTGCCCTGTTGTGACCCTGACCACCACATGAGCTACATCTTCTCGGCACCTTACGAATCTCACCTTGGGATGACCTACGCTTTGTTTGAGGACGCCCTTTCTTAACCTTAACAGGTGGTTTAAGGCACACTCGTTGCTTGATATGTTCTGGAATATCCCAATACTCTTCATGACAAACTGGATATATTGTTTCCGCGTAAGCATTGACCCACATTTCACTTGAGTAATACCTGAAACATAACAATTGAACATGTGAGAAATAAAGTTAGTTAGATAAATTCAATAGCAAATAATCTAAAGTAAACCTTGAGCAGAACTCATAGGCATCCAATCTATGGGTACGTGAAGCAGCCAGGGCATGAGTGCAAGGAAGACTAGATACATCAAATACCCTACAACTACAACTCATTCCTCTCAAGTCAACTTTATAATCAGATTCACCGTCATGGACATAAAACTCGAAACGGTTAAGTGGATGAACGTTATATAATCTGGCCTTCTCAGCTTGATCACGTAAGAACTTTTCATAATAAAAAGATAAACGTTCATTGTGATTGGAAGCTTTTTCTCTTCGACTGTTAAACCAATCTTGTAATGTGAATCTTAAATAATTAGCTAAGATTGATATGGGATACTTTCTAGCTTCCCTACTTTGACTATTGAAGCTCTCAGCGTAATTACTTGTCATTTGATTGTATCGTTTACCCGGAAAAAATGCACGACTCCATCTCTCAAACCCAATATCTGCCAAATACATAGCAATACGAGGGTCCTTAGCATTGATCTTGTCAAAATGCTGATTAAACTTCAAGATTGTGTATGCTTGAGAAGCCAAACCAAACTCGGCGTGGCAGTGATCGGTTTTGAATTTGGCCATAATATTCATCTTGATATGATATGTGCACGCACCGTGGTCAGCTTCTGGAAAAACAGCACACAAGGCATTGGCGATGCTTGGGTGTCTATCAGATACAAACACGAGATCATCAACCAATCCAATTGCATCTCTAAGTTTTTGCATAAAATAAGTCCAGGAGTTGTTATTTTCAGAATCAACAATGCCGAATGCAACAGGATAGAGTTGTTCATTCGCATCTAATGCTATCGCCACCAATAGCTGACCTCCAACCTTGTGCTTAAGAAAACTGGCATCGACGCACAATACTGGACGACAACAGTTTTTGAAACCCCTAATTGAGCAGCCTAAGGACATGAACATATACCTGAAATGACCGTGCTCATCCGTCTGGATGTCTGTTATGGTACCCGGATTGTTCTTCTCCAACATGTACATGTATGATGGCAATTTACCGTAAGAATCTTCTACAGTTCCTCGCACCGCCATTAGGGCCTTTTCTCTAGACCGCCAAGCCTTATTATAAGACAACTTTATTCCATAAGTAGTCTGTATGTCTTCCATTATTTTCTTGGGCATGTGGTCATGGTGATGGTCCATGTACTTGCTCTTCATGCATTCCCCAAATACCCATGCTGGTGCTGGCCTTTGATTCTCTTGCCTCGTCACAATTGAACAGGTATGATCTTTTACGAATTTACGAATCTCAAACATTTCCGAGAAATTTACTCTGACAGCACGCAGTCTCCACTTGCAATTCTTATCCAAACATTTCACAACCCAAAGTTCTTTTTTTGACTTCAACACTTTGAATTCAAAATGATTAGTCATGGCATATTTATATAACCTCAGCTGAAGTTCTTTTTTATTCTCAAACAAAGAACTGACTTCCAATCCGATTCCGGTACTTACTGCCTCATGTAAAGGATTTTCACTACTTGGTATGTTACTAGCAACCCATTCACTGCAGCTTGGTTGAGTACGAACAACAATATTGTTTTGTTGTGTACTAGGAACCCAAGAACCGCTTGGATTTGGATTGGTACTAGGAACCCAATCAGAACTACTAGGTTGGGTAATAGGAACCCAATCATCATCAGCATCATCCCCCACATTCAGACGCAAATGTTCATCTTCAATGTCATTTTCAAAGAAAACCTCACGCTGCATCGGGAAGACGTCGGGGTCATCAATTTCTGGAACAGCTACACTTTCTTGAGTTGGTAGTGACTTCTCTACTAAGGATACACACAATGGAGTGCGGTTGTGGACTGAAACTGCTTCATGTAAAAAGAACTCCACATCCACATCTTTTTTTATATCAGTTATATAAGAAAATTTGGCAATCATGCCAGGAGCATTATACTTGGCTTGAAGCAATAAATCATATCTAGATTTGTCAACATCGGTAGCAGAATAAATTTGATCAACTAATTGGGCATAAGTAGAATTTTGGGGAACAATCATACCGCTGTTTGACTTTGCAGAAAAATGAGTAAGATCGTCCGTAGTTTTCCACTCTCCATCAAAGTAAAGAAGTACAGGTACTTGAGCTGCAATTGAAAACAGTTCAACAACATCACAAGAATTGAAAACAGTTCAACAACATCACAAGAATTGAAAAAAGTTCAACAACATTACCATAACCGAGGAGAGTTTGCTCGTAGAGTTTCAGGAAATCCAATGCCGCAACTTTTTACCATAAGTTTGCTTCAATGAATCTAATGGGATAAGAGCTCCCTATCCAATAGGTCCATTGAAGCAAACTTGTGGTTAATTCTTGGAACATTGTATCTCCACGAAACATACCAGTAAACTCTACCTCAATACTAGAATAACAAGATAGTATTGAGTGAAATCAGCTACACTATGCCAGCATGCAAACCCTAAACCTTAATACTAGAATAACAAGATAACTCAAGAACTGTGGAACTTAAACAAAAAGGTCTTGTAACTATAAGAACTGTGGAACTTAAACAACGTACTGATAAACAAATTCCAAGACAATAACTCAATAAGACTTTCTATGCACTAAAACGAAGCTAATACCCAAATCAAGGCCTCGTTTGAGGAAGGGTTATTTAGATTTAATCAAATCATTTCAATCATCCACAAATTACCCTTACTTTATTTGAATAGCATTTTAAATATTAAATAAACATACCCATTTTGAGAACGGAGAGTAGTGGGTAAGCTGCTGCTGCTCGTGGTCGAGTTCTTCAGGGTATCGTGGTGTCGTCGTAGTCGTCCGCTGCTGCTGCTCGTGGTCGAGTTCTTCAGGGGAGGGTCGAGTCGGAGTGGCGAAAGCGAGAGAAGAGAGAAGGGGAAATTAAGGATTCGTGGTTTTGTTATAAATTAGGGCACAAAAATAATATATACGATGAAAGACGTGAATTGTTATTCACGTGTTTCATCTAAAACACGTGAATAAACTCACGCGTTTTAATGTGAAATGCATTCACGTGTTTCATCTAAAACACGTGAATAAACTCACGCGTTTTAATGTGAAATGCATTCATGCGTTTCATCTAAAACGCGTGAGTTTATTCACGCGTTTTAGATGAAACACGTGAATAGCAACATTGTTCCTTGTTCCTTGTTGTTTGAGTTATGTGGCGAATATGCGTGAATAACAACATTGTTCCTTGTTGTTTGAGTTATGTGGCGAATAACAACATTGTTCCTTGTTGTTTGATTATACACAATACACGTGAGTTATGAGGATAAGTTATGATATTGTTAACATAAGTAATAAAGCATAAATAGAAGAATATTCAGTAATATAAACCACCATAAATCATAAATATCCAAATTAAGTATTGTTATAAACCATAAATATCATAAATATCATAAATAAGCCATAAATAGAAGAAGAACAATAAGTCTAAACAACTCCAAATTAAGTAAGCAAATGCTGCAAATCACAAGCAGCAACAGATTGAAGCAACTTTGTATGAGGAACAACATGTTCATCCAATATGCTTGACAAAGCAGCCGCTGTCTCAAAAAGCCAATTGTCGGGGAGAACATCAAAATCCTTTTCAATTGATCGATACCTGCTGTCTATCTCGAAGTATACTATTATAGTTTTCGCATCCCTTGGCTCAGCAAATGGATAATCTGGATTATCCGATTCTTTAATACTACCACCTCCAGCAACTATTAACTCAATGAGATCCTGTTTGTAAAGTGTGTTGAAATTCCCTACAAATATAAAAATGTAACCGTCGAACAGTTTCGAACGCTGAAAAACCAACAAAGAAGATAATTTCAGTTATCATGCAAAAAAAGAAAAAGTACAGATAGGAGGAATAATACCAAACTCACATTATTCAACAACAGAAGTCTGCCTTTTCTAGGACCACCTTGGGCTCCATGATTATCATGTTTAACCTCATAAGGTTCCTCATCAACACAGTTTTCGGTTTTCAATGATGATTTTATCCCTAAACAAATGTGTATGAAAATAATTTTTAAACTAATTTAACAGACATATGTATGAAAATAATCGTGTTAACAGAGACTCACAATCAATAGTAAGGACCCATTTCCCGTTCAGAATTGCCTTCAATACTTTTTGAGTTCGGCCGCATACACCATTGGGATCAGTGTAAGCAATAACATGAGTTACATCTTCTCTCCACTTCGGAGACACCCTTGCACCAAAAGTGCGAGCAAATTCAACTATCAACAACTGTATAAAACAATAATATAATGGTTATTACATACAAAACTAGTTAATATGGACATAGTAGAGAGAATAGAACATACATTATTTTCAGGTGATAATTGATTGGGACATAAGGTCATAACAATGTTTGTTGCCTGCATATTATAAAAAAAAAGAGTTGAACGAACTGAGAAAACAATTTTATTAACAACCATTTTAATACATACCATTTTGTTGAACGAACTGAGAAAACCACAACGGCAGCTCCTGATCTAAATACTACAATATCCATCATTATAAACAGCAGAATATACATCAATAGCTAACCATACAATATTCATGTAATTGAAAATCAACAATCAATCAGTATATATAGGAAAACCAAACCTTAAACCCTAAATACAACAATATCCATGAATATAAATGGCAGAATATACATCGAAACCTAACCCTAAACATAAATACTATAATATCTATCAATATAAATGGCAAAATATACATCAAAACCTAACCCTAAACCTAAACACATCAATATCCATTATAAACAGCATAATATACATCAAAACCAAACCCTAAACCTAAATACATCCATATAAATGGCAGAATATACATCGAAACCTAACCATAAACCCAAATACTTCGATATACATAGGAAACGGCATAATATACATCAAAACCAAACCTTTACCCCTAAATACACCAATATCCATGAATATAAACGGTAAATATACATCAAAACCTAACCCTAAACCTAAATACTTCGATATACATAGGAAACGGCATAATATACATCAAAACCAATCCTTGAACCCTAAATACATCCATATCCATGAATATAAACGGTAAATATACATCAAAACCTAAGTCTAAACCCTAAGCCCTAAACTGACCTGATGATGTTGAAGAACGATGATGTTGGAAGGATCTCGATGATGTTGAGGAACGATGATGTTGAGGAACAATGATGTTGAGGAACGCTGATGTTGAGGAACGATGATCTTGATGGATGTGGGAATGGAAAGTCGGCCGCAGTCGGAGTGGGAGGGAGAATCGGGGAGGTTTTGTTTTAAATTAGGGCCTGAAAATTATATATAAGACTAAAGACGCGATTTACCATGCACGCGATTTAATCTAAATCGCGTGAGTTCATCACCGCGATTTAGATTAAATCGCGTGCATGGTAAATCGCGTACATTTAAAAACGCGAATTACGAATCACGCGTTTCATCTAAATCGCGGTGATGAACTCACGCGATTTAGATGAATCGCGTGATTGGTAATTCGCGTCTTTGAGCGTAAGAAATGGCGCCGAAGGGGTATTTCCGACATTTCGCAGGGCAAAAGGGCCCTTTTTGCCAACTTTAGTGGGCGGGGGCCCTTTTTGGAATTTCCCCTGTTATGGGGGCCATTTCATCAAATTTCCCCTTATTTTTAGGCTCGATTCATAATATGATAATTTTATTTTATTTTTTTATAATAATTTTACTTTTTTAATTTAAAAATAATAAACCAACCCACACATAAAATAAAATTTATACACTCGTATAGTTTGATTTTTAGAATTGATAAAATAAATAAGAATTATTTGATTGAGTTCTTGAAAAGAAAGATTGAAATAATATTATTGAGGTAATATTTATAATAGTTTATTATTGAGATAAGTTATATATTTATTTATTTAATTATTAGTTTATACCAATAATCTTTATTTTCTTATAATTACATATTTAATATTTTCAGTTTCAAATAATACTTTATAAAGTATTTTTTTTTTAAGTTGTAATATTAGTTCAATGACTCATTTATAGTTTTTACCATATGAGGATCGGATATGTCCCGATCCCCAATTCTTAGATTCACAATGTAACAAACACTTTGGATTTTCATCAATCAATACAACTCACTGTTCTTCATCTTTCTTTCTAGAATTCTTGTTTGATTTCTTAGTTAAAGTTCAACATTTATTTATTTATAATAGTAATAGAGAAATAACTAAATTAAGAAATTATAGGAATTAGTTATTATATTTAAGATAAATAAATAATTTCTTTTATTTATTTAATACTTTATCATCCCATTCAAGCAAAAAAGTGAGACAAAAAACGTGAGTTTACTACGTAAAATAGCAAATCGATGAAAAGAAAGACCTTTGGTGAAGATATCAGCCACTTAATCTTCAGTAGGAATGTACTGGATGAGTAGTTATTTACGAGCAACTTTTTCTCGAACAAAATGAAAATCGATTTCAATTTGGTTTGTGCGAGCATGAAATACCGGATTTGCTGATAATAATGCGACACCAATATTATCACAACATAGAACCGGGGAAAAGAAAGTGAAACTCGAAGTTCACTAAGTAGAGATTGAATCCAACAAAGATCAGCAATTGTACATGCAAGAGAACGATATTCAAATTCAGTACTAGAGCGAACAACTACTTATTGTTTCTTAGAATTCCAAAAAATGAGGTTGTCACCTAGAAAAATACAAAATCCAGTTGTTGAACGACGATCATTGGGACATCCTGCCTAGTCAGAATCAGAGTAGACAGCAAGAGTGAATTGTGAATTTGGACGAAGAAAGATCCAATGACGAGGAGTATGACGAAGATATCGAAAAATACGTTTAACCGCTCCCCAATGAGAAGATTTAGGAGTTTGCAAGAATTGACAAGCTCGATTGACAGCAAAGGCTAACTCAGGACGAGTTAGTG
Organism: Impatiens glandulifera; assembly: GCF_907164915.1. Classification (NCBI taxonomy): domain Eukaryota; kingdom Viridiplantae; phylum Streptophyta; class Magnoliopsida; order Ericales; family Balsaminaceae; genus Impatiens; species Impatiens glandulifera. The sequence goes on along the minus strand of NC_061865.1, from coordinate 17,921,161 downwards.
TAAGATATTGTAGACCCCCTATTCTATTCATTTTATTTTAAAGAGGTCTATTATCATAGTGTTGCTTTTTTGAAGTCAAAATATTTGGTTGGTTGGATTATAATAATTTAAATGTTTTATCAGCAAAATAGTGCTCTCCAACTCTCGACTTTCAATGAACTTAGGAAACGGGCATGTAGATACCATATGCCGTCTCTCACATGGTATCGGCGCCACGGGGAGTCAACTGAGATAACATACGACTATGAACATGAGTCTTACTATTTCTTTGATATCAAGTTGGAGTCTGGATGGTATTACCTACTCAACTTTTTACTCTATAATTTGGAGATTACTTGATGTCTAATTTGTTTGATTTATTTAAAATTATTAATGGTTTCTGTTGAATTGTTTGGTAATTTTTACCCAAAGTACTTGAAAAGATATCTTGATTTTACTTTACGATATATAGATTTGGAGGTAGGACGAACTTTTGATCATATATAGGAGTTGTGAGAGTTACATTCTATTTTTCTTGAATAATTGTTGAGAAGTCCAAGACAAAAACTTTGAATAATTGTACCCTCTTGGGCTAGAAACTCTATTAATTTTGTGTCTTTGTATTTCATGGTATGGCATTATAGTCTTTGTTGTGATCTGTGCCGTCTTTGTTTTTCCTGATCATTGATGATCTGATTGATCCAACATGATTGATTCTCAATAATTCTGATGACATGCTAAAGGATTTGAAGCTTTTCTTCATAATATAGGAGCAATTTTTTTCTTTAGTGATTCTGACATGTTATAACACTTTTCTATTGGATATTAATTAACTCTCAAGATAAATTTTAAACCTATGTAGTGATTTAAAATCATTTTCTCTTTATGTCTTTTATTGATATTGTTGGGATAGGTTAGTATTGAATCTTGGTTAAGTTGGGATTTTAAAGAGAAATATTATATATTTCAGTTGAGTTCAAATTAGCTGAATTTGTATGCTGTTAGTTCTTCTATATGCAATTTGATCATTAAGTAATACTTTATTCAACTTGCACTAACACATTGATGATTAAAGGACACAAAATAGTAGTGCAATTCAAGACAGAATATTACAGGCAAAAATGAGACATAAGTGATAAGTTAATAAACAAAAATGAGATTAATTTGCTTCAATTCACTTATCACCGAAGCTTGCCCTTAAAAATGAGATAAGTTATGGTAAAAGATTTGATTCATTCCTGTATATGAATGTAAATTTGCATCATTTGATATTGTTTGTGGGCACATAGGTTCATTTTTTCTTCATTAAATCCTTTCTTTTGACGATTGGCATGTGTTCATTCCTGCTATAAGAAAATGGTCCAGCCATTTCTTCTGAATACCATCTTTTCTTTTGACTAGTTAAAACATTAGGTTTGGCTAAATTCACTTATTATAAACTGCATGATTTTAGAAGGGCTTGAGCGAAAGTGAAGATATTGTTGATTTAACTAGAAGGATTTGAGTGAAGGTGGAGACTAATATATGACTCATGTATTTTCTTTTTAACTTGGTATCTGTGGATGTAGAGAAATTTTTTAACATTGAGTTATTTAGACAATTTTTCTATGTACATTCAAGTATATATGGAAGCATTGGAATGGGACTGGAGGCATATAAATATGGTGCTTTCTTTAGTTCTCTCGATGTTTAAAGTAGAATAAAATTGGACTAACAATCTTTATGGCAGCTTGCAATGTTAAATGGCTAGGAATTCGAGATGATTTGGAACTCATACCTGAACAATCTTTCATTCTCAAACCACGGGACCTTCAAATAGCGAAAAGCTTGTTGTCCTCGGGAATTTTACAGGTTTAAAATTGAATGCCAGTTTTTAATTTGTTAGCCTTAATTTGAATTAAAGGCATGTCATTGATGAGAAGTTAGTTCATTACTTGCAGGAGAACTATAGAGAAGAAGTTGTAATGATGGTTGAGAGGGGTCAAAAGAGCAGAGATTGAAGCTCTCTACTTCCATGGATTTGATTTCTTGGGTAAGTACTTGGCAAAGAAAATTGTTCAAGCAAGCTACATTTGATATAGAATATAGGAAAGATATTGCTCCTTTTGTTTTATTACCTTTTATTAAAATAGAAGGCTTACTTTTGGTTGTTGATTTGTATCGGTTAGTTAACCCACTAGGATAATTCAAATGGTTAGTGTCTCTGGTGCCTAATAGACTCTAGTTAGAGGCAAACATGAATATCATTCAAAGCATGCAATTCACATTCAACACATCGAAGACCTTCAAAGAATGTTTTCATGATATCATGTTCAACCAAGATATGAAAGCATGCCATCATTCAAAATATTCAAGCATTGACATCATTCAAAGTGAATCATCAATTCAATTAGTTATCTTTCTCAATTTGAATCATCATGCATTATCTTCATTTAGTTCATGGCTATTTTAGAAAGAAAAAGAAAATAAGAAGCTCAATTCCAATTCATTTCAAGAGAAAGAAAGTTTAAGAAATCAAGTCATGCCAAATAAATCAAGCATTTTCACATTGTTTTGATTTTTAAGCAAATCTCTTGTTAATGCTTTATTGTAATTCAAAAAGTTTTCTCTCATTTCATTCTGGTTTCAAACATGCATAAAAGCTGGACCCTATTTTAGACATGGTTTATTCCTCTTTGTTTGGTTTTGTATTAACTGATCTCCGCGATAGAGGAGCAAAGTTCGGGATCTTACATCACTTAACAACCTGAAGAGCGGTATTATAAAAAAAAATTCAAGTTTATGAATTTCAGAAAACTGATTTGAAATTCATTTTTTTAGTTTAGCCTTAGGAAGTGACTCATAAAAAAATTTCTAACCTACATTAAATATCATATGTTAGATTTCTTGCATGAAATGGTCAATTTTGTTTTCAATTTTTGCAGAAGAATGCAGCAGACTATCCAGAATTTGGTACTAGATTTCTTTATTTAGATTTTGATATATTTTTTCAAACCAATTACATTGAACCAACGAAAATAAATGGTTTAAAATTTAACAAACCAATGTCAATGTTTGGATTTATATTTTGGTGAATAATTAAACCCTTTCAACTATTTATGCATTTTTCATATAACATTTCATTTTGTTATAAATGTATAGCCTGCAATTGAATGGAGTCTCTGTTTGTTTTTAATTTGTAGTTGATTTTGATCATTTATTTTGTATTATAATTTTGATATAATATATATCTAAAATACCATCAAATCTATCTTTTAACTAATACAATTTATCTAATTCATTTACATTTTTAATTTAAACATTTGGATGAAATTTAGTTGATGATGAGATAATAATATACTAATTTAGTTGATGATGAGATTATAACATTTAGATTCACTAATCTAGCCACTAATTTAAAGATCTCTAATATATTAATTAGTCCAATCATATATAGAAAACTCAAAATAACTATTAATTATAGGGAAATTTGACGAAATAATCCTCGTAATAGGGTTATTTCCAAATTTAGCATAGGCTAAATAAAATTTTCAAATATAACTTTTTCTCTATGCAAAAAGATATTATTGCCCTCAAATAATAATAATAAAAAAACAGTCTCTTTCCTTTCTCCTTCCCTTCTCCCCTTTAGTTTTCACTCTCTCTCCTCTTTTGATATTTCTAAACCGCCTCCTCTCCGACGACGACCGATCCAAGTCCCCGACCCACCTCTCCCCGACGACGATCCAAGCCACGAAATCCCACCGCTCCCCCGACCCCCGACGACTGTCCAAGCCCCCGACGACATATCCGAGCCCCCGACGACGATCCAAACAGAACAAAGAACGATCATCGCTACGAAGATCGATCCAACAAAACCAGGCTTCAAATGCATCGTCGAAGGTTGACTGAATCGTTTTGGGTTTAAAATACATTTGTCGAAAGCTGTTGCAGACGACGGTGCATCTGTCGCATGTGACTGCGCATCTGTCGCAGGCGAATGCGCATCCGTCGCATTCGACAGATGCGCATTCGTCTGCGACAGATGCGCATTCGCCTGCGACAGATGCGCATTCGCCTGCGACAGATGCGCATTCGCCTGCGACAGATGCGCATTCGCCTGCGACAGATGCGCAGTCGCATGCGACAGATGTATATTCCACCGTAAAATCAATCAACCAAGCTCTAAAACCATTCATTCACGACCTAACTTACACCCTAGACTCTAAACGACGAAACCCTAAACATTCTTCCATTTCAGCGGTGAAACGATGAAGGCGACGAAGGCAACGGAAACACAAAAAACTAACCTGAATGTTGGAGACGTTCCGGTTTCCTTGGTTTTGTTGGATCGTTCTTCGCAGCGATGATCGTTCTTCGTTCTACTTGGATCGTTGTCGGGGGCTCAGATAGTCGTTGGGGGTCGGGGGAGAGGTGGGGTTTCGGGGGCTTGGATCGTCGTCGGGGAGAGGTGGGGTTTCGGGGGCTTGGTTCGTCGTCGGGGAGAGGGGGCTTGGATCGGTCGTCTTTGGGGAGTGTTTGGAAATATGAAAAGTGGAGAGGGAGGGAAAACGGCTGAAGGGGAGAAGGGAAGGAGAAAAGAAACTGTTTTTTTTTAATTTAAGGGCAATAAGGTCTTTATGCATAGGGTAAAAGTTATATTTGAAAAAATTATTTTTCCTATGCTAAGTTTGAAAATAACCCTTTTATGAGGGTTATTTCATCAAATTTAAAGATCTCTAATATATTAATTAGTCCAATCATATATAGAAAACTCAAAATAACTATTAATTATATATATTTGGAAAGGTGAAAAATGTATACAAATTGTAAAAGGATAATAACGTCCATAACAAAGTCTCATTTGTTGTTTAAAGGACATACCCAAACTCAAAAAATATGACAAACATAATTGAATGATAAATCAAATGACCCATTAACAACTAAGATTTCCAGCCAATGTCTTCAAATGTGGTTTTGCTGCCATTGTTTATCATGTATGGGCCGAGAGAAACGCAAGAGTATTTGGGAGAGTTCGTCGCGACGTTGAGCATGTATGGAGGGATATCGTGTTTGATTGCGGTGCGCTAATCGGTACGTGGAGGCGGGTTCCCAAAGGTGAGCGTGAATGGACCCTTTGTCGGGAGTGGAAAATCGATTATGACAAAGTTACATCTTTTAATTTTTCGAAAGCTAGTTAGTTTCTTATGATTGATTGTAAGTCTCGTGTTTGCTTTGTTTGAATGTTTGTTTACTTGAACCTAGCTTTAACTTTCTAGGTTTGTTAGAAAGTTAAAGGAGACTATGTCCGTTTTTTTTCCCGTTTTTGGTTTTTTTAATGAAATGACAATAAGTCGTTTTCCCAAAAAAAAAACTACAATTGACACGAAAATTTTAATTTAACTAAATAAAATATCAATGAACAAAAACACAAAATTAACTCATATATATTTTGAAAGAAATTTATTTTTTATACTAGTATAATAGAATTTTTATGTTTAGTCAAATACTAAACACCATTTCAATTCAACTTATTAGCCTAATATTAAGGCAAATTATTAGCTAACCTGATTAATTATAATTATATATTCATGATCATAGTCCCATTCTCTCTCTAAAAAAACACAAACCCTAGAAACCCTAGAAAGAAAAAGTTGTTGAAGGACGGCCGCGATGATGATAACTGATCTTCCTCTAGAGTTGTGTTGTTTAATTATGTTAAAACTACCGGTGAAGTCTCTATTGCGTTTACGTTGCGTATGCAAGTTGTTTCGTTCCATGATCGATGATCCCCACTTCACCAAACTTCACCATTCACGGTCCCTCGCTTGTCCTGAAAGCAGCACGCGCATCCTCGTTTACAACATCAACGACGATGACAATGTGGATTTCTTCTCCGTGGAAATTGGAGGAGACCAACAAGCGGTTCGCTGCGCTACGTTTCCCATGCACTGTTTGGTTTCATTTTTCTACCGAAAGAGTGACAACGTTCGTTCTGATGTTCATTATGACCATTATGGTGAATTGAATTTAAGGTTCTGTCCCGGATACGTGATTACTTGGATCATCAATTCGCCTCAGGTTGTGAAAGGCTTGATTCTCCTTAAGGACCAAATCTGGAATCCGCTAACCGGTCATTTAATCACTCTTCCGCATGCAGAAGAGGATCTTCCCAAATGGAAGCCGCCAACTAATCATTTCTTAGGTTTCGATCCACATACAAACCAGTATAAAGTGCTCTACATAAGGCATTATTATTACCAAGAAAAAGAAAGTTATTCAACTGTTTGCAAAATACTGACAATTGGAATAGACGGCATAATTGGCTCATGGAGATTCATCAAAACCTATCCTAAGGAGATGCCAACACTCCAATCCCCTGTGCTAAGGGGTTGCGGCAACGATATGTTGTACCTGAGCAATCCAGACTACTACCCCGGCGGTGTCCTGGCCTTGGACCTTCATACGGAGGTGTTTCATACTCCCTCTTTTCCTGTGGACAACATTAGCCAGGGATGGTCTATATACAATGCGTTCCCAGGGAGATCGGTGTTCAATCATAATACTAATTTTTGGCTATCGAACGGTAAAGGCGGATGGGACCAGAGATTATTAGACATTCCGAGACCCCATACGGTGTATGACACTTTGGGCAAAGGCGAGATACTTCTTTGTTACGATAATGATACAATGTTGGCAGGATTTAACTTGGAGACTGGATTCTTAAGAGAAATTCATACTCCTAATTTACAAGATTATTTATCAGATTGTTATGTGTTTAGAACTCATGTAGAATGCTTGATTCGATTTTGAATTATACATGATAATTAACCAGTTTTTCTGATGAAATAAAAAAAAAGTATTTGTCTTTGCTTTACTCTACTTTTGTTTTGATAAATAGAATTAATATTGTTTTTAATTGATATATGTTTTGAAAAATATCAACATTATCATTAATGGATCTTATATCGAAATCTAAAACTAAAATTGATTGAATCAAGATTTTCAATTAAAGACTTTAGTTGGTTTAGAATACAAAGTAAATGTGGCATAATGTGAATCTATCAAATGAAATACTTGATTATTTGAAGATAAATGTTTAATGGCTTTAGAAACGAATTTGAGAATCCAATCAAATATAGAAGGATTATCGAGTGAAAACAAGATATTAAATGTTGTTAAAACTGATGATAGAATTTAACTTAAAACATAACAAAATAAACCTAATATTTTAAAAAATGACATTGAACAAGATGATCATCATCTTAAACACAAAATGTAGTCAAATATCTCATGGATGTTTTTGAGTGTTTTGTTTTTAATTTTAAGATTAGCAAAACCTAATTTCAACATAATGAAGATATTCAAACTATATCTTGTTCAAGACAATAAAAAATATTATTAATTGTTCAAGAATCCATATACACATATATATTAGTACTTTTCAAATTTAGTACAACTCTAAACAATAATCTTTCTTATCCGTTTCTTCCCAAACAACATTAATGACAACAATGGCCTTCCCAATTCTTAATCTGACTTCACTTTATATATATATATATATATATATATATATATATATATATATATATATATATATATATATATATATATATATATATATATATATATATATATATATATATATATATATATATATATATATATATATATATATATATATATATATATATATATATATATATTAATTCATACTAAAAATGGGTTCGATTGAAAATAAGAGCGGTCAAGTGTTACTAACATTTTAAATTGAAAAAAGAAAAAGTCTAATCAAACTTAAGCTAATCATTTTTTAAACTAATTAACTATGATATTACAACTTTTTAATTTTGTTAAATAGTAATTTTAATTGATAAAATTTTTAAGTTAGTTATCTTAATTTAAAATGGTGAGAACTATGTTTCATAACCAAATAAACTATAATAAAAAAATGTCAATAACAAAAAAAATTATTTCCTAAGTAAGCATTCATAAAATGAGTAATACCAATTGTTTTGTAAGGGTTTGGTATTGAATAATATGAACCATTTTGTAAGAGATAATTAACTTTTTGTATTTAAAAAGATGAATCACAGTATAGATAAAAATAAAATAAATAATAACTTATTATGATGATGTGTTATAAGGTAAATAAAATATTTTTAATATTAATATAATCAATTACCAAGTTTGAGTTTTGCACCTTTTTCATCCCGACATAATTCAATTGAGTACATTTTTCTTTTTTTATTCTTCGTCACACCGAACTCAATTTAAAATATCTGTTTTGATCACTAAATCTAATCACAACCAATCTATAAAAATAAATGATATTACAAATGTACTGAAATAATGGTTAACACTAAAATCTCAACCAAATATCAGTAATGAGGATTAATATAATAAAAATAAGATAGTAGTACTCATAGCAAAACATTTGCCTAATGGAGTGTCTAAGACATCATTGAGCCGTTTCATTTAAACATACTCAGATCAATAATTCAAAAAGTTTTGTCTGCAATAAGCACATGTCAAGTTGGATTTTCAGAAAAGACATTCAAAAGTAGAGTAAAATGGAAGGATATCTATATATATATATATACTCAAAAAATCACATCCTACATCAATGATCTTCAATCTCTACAGCAATGATATATAATATAACCTTTATTTTACTTTGAAGTGCACTGACTCCATGTCAATATTTTATCTCTAGATGTTTAAGTCAGTAAATATTATAATTATTTAATATTCACTAGTAAAAAAAAGACCATATAGCGATTGGTAAATCAATCGGTATTAACCTCCAAACAGATCGTTATAGGCCTATATCGATTGGTCATATACCAATCGTTCTCAATCGGCAGAAGCTTTCTCGTTGTTGCCTTAATTGACAACGACGATTGGTAAATGACCAATCACTATAGTCTTATAACGATGAGTCTAATAACCAATAGCTATTACATAAATCATATAGCGATTGGTCTAATAACCAATCGCTACTACCCAAATATTCTATAGCAATTGGTTAACAAACCAATCGTCGTTTCCTCGTTAGTCTATAACGATTGGTCTAATAGCCAATCACTATAGACTAATGGGAATTTGGGTAGTAGCGATTGGTTATTAGATCAATCGCTACATGCTAATATAAATAAAAATATTTAATTGAATAATATTACAATATCTAATAAAAACTGAAAATTTAACTATAACCATAATTAAACCATAAACATCAAACTCTCAATTGAACCAAAATCATAACCAATGCTATTAAACAAACACACAACCAAAGTATTATACAAACATTAACCAAAATTATAACAAAAGAAGTTCTTAACAAAAACACATAATAAAAGTACTACACCAACATTTGAAATCTAACCCAAATCATAACAAAAGTTCTTACTTAATTTTCGTCTTTCCCCAGAATCATCGTCGTCTTGTGGTTGGGGCTGCATAGGTGAAATTGTTATTGATGACCCTTGACCTAATGATTGACCGCCAATATTAGTAAATTGGGCAAATAATTGGTCTAATAACCAATCGCTACTACCCAAACATTCTATAGCGATTGGTTAACAAACTAATCGTCGTTTTCTCTTTAGTCTATAACGATTGATCTAATAGCCAATCACTAAAGACTAATGGGGAAACAAAATGTTTAGGTAGTAGCGATTGGTCATTAGACCAATCGCTACATGCTAATATAAATAAAAATATTTAATTGAATAATATTACAATACCTAATATAAAAACAAAAATTTAACTATAACCATAATTAAACCATAAACACCAAACTTTCAATTGAACCAAAATCATAACCAATGTTATTAAACAAACACACAACCAAAGTATTATGTAAACATTAACCAAAATCATAACAAAAGAAGTTCTTAACACAAACACATAATCAAAGTACTACACCAACATTTGAAATCTAACCAAAATCATAACAAAAGTTCTTACTTAATTTTTGTCTTCTCCGGATTCATCGTCGTCTTGTTGTTGGGGCTGCACAGGTGGAATTGTTATTGATGATCCTTGACCTAATGATTAACCGCCAATATTAGTAAATTGGGCAAATAATTGGTCTAATAACCAATCGTTACTACCCAAACATTCTATATCGATTGGTTAACAAACTAATCGTCGTTTCCTCTTTAGTCTATAACGATTGGTCTAATAGCCAATCACTATAGACTAATGGGGAAACATAATGTTTGGGTAGTAGCAATTGGTCATTAGACCAATCGCCACATGCTAATATAAATAAAAATATTTAATTGAATAATATTACAATACCTAATATAAAACCGAAAATTTAATTATAACCATAATTAAACCATAAACACCAAACTCTCAATTGAACCAAAATCATAACCAATGTTATTAAACAAACACACAACCAAAGTATTATGTAAACATTAACCAAAATCATAACAAAAAAAGTTCTTAACACAAACACATAATCAAAGTACTACACCAACATTTGAAATCTAACCAAAATCATAACAAATGTTCTTACTTAATTTTTGTCTTCTCCGGAATCATCGTCGTCTTGTTGTTGGGGCTGCACAGGTGAAATTGTTATTGATGATCCTTGACCTAATGATTAACCGCCAATATTAGTAAATTGGGCAAATAATTGGTCTAATAACCAATCGTTACTACCCAAACATTCTATAGCGATTGGTTAACAAAATAATCGTCGTTTCCTCTTTAGTCAATAACGATTGGTCTAATAGCCAATCACTATAGACTAATGGGGAAACATAATGTTTGGGTAGTAGCAATTGGTCATTAGACCAATCGCCACATGCTAATATAAATAAAAATATTTAATTGAATAATATTACAATACCTAATATAAAACCGAAAATTTAACTATAACCATAATTAAACCATAAACACCAAACTCTCAATTGAACCAAAATCATAACCAATGTTATTAAACAAACACACAACCAAAGTATTATACAAACATTAACCAAAATCATAACAAAACAAGTTCTTAACACAAACACATAATAAAAGTACTACACCAACATTTGAAATCTAACCAAAATCATAACAAAAGTTCTTACTTAATTTTCGTCTTTCCCCAAAATCATCGTCGTCTTGTGGTTGGGGCTACATAGGTGGAATTGTTATTGATGACCCTTGACCTAATGATTGACCGCCAATATTAGTAAATTGGGCAAATAATTGGTCTAATAACCAATCGCTACTACCCAAACATTCTATAGAGATTGGTTAACAAACTAATCGTCGTTTCCTCTTTAGTCTATAACGATTGGTCTAATAGCCAATCACTATAGACTAAGGGGGAAACATAATGTTTGGGTAGTAGCGATTGGTCATTAGACCAATCGCTACATGCTAATATAAATAAAAATATTTAATTGAATAATATTACAATACCTAATATAAAACCGAAAATTTAACTATAACCATTATTAAACCATAAACACCAAACTCTCAATTGAACCAAAATCATAACCAATGTTATTAAACAAACACACAACCAAAGTATTATACAAACATTAACCAAATCATAAAAAAAGAAGTTCTTAACACAAACACATAATAAAAGTACTACACCAACATTTGAAATCTAACCAAAATCATAACAAAAATTCTTACTTAATTTTCGTCTTTCCCTAGAATCATCGTCGTCTTGTGGTTGGGTCTGCATAAGTGGAATTGTTATTGATGACCCTTGACCTAATGATTGACCGCCAACTTTAGTAAATTGGGCAAATAATTGGTCTAATAACCAATCGCTACTACCCAAACATTCTATAGCTATTGGTTAACAAACTAATCGTCGTTTTCTCTTTAGTCTATAACGATTGGTCTAATAGCCAATCACTATAGACTAATGGGGAAACCGAATGTTTGGGTAGTAGCGATTGGTTATTAGACCAATCACTACATGCTAATATAAATAAAAATATTTAATTGAATAATATTACAATACCTAATATAAAACCGAAAATTTAACTATAAACATAATTAAACCATAAACACCAAACTCTCAATTGAACCAAAATCATAACCTATGTTTTTAAACAAACACACAACCAAAGTATTATACAAACATTAACCAAAATCATAACAAAAGAGGTTCTTAACACAAACACATAATCAAAGTACTACATCAACATTTGAAATCTAACCAAAATCATAACAAAAGTTCTTACTTAATTTTTGTCTTCCCCAGAATCATCGTCGTCTTGTTGTTGGGGCTGCACATGTGGAATTGTTATTGATGACCCTTGACCTAATGATTGACCGTCAATATTAGTAAATTGGGAAAATAATTGGTCTAATAACCAATAGCTACTACCCAAACATTCTATAGCGATTGGTTAACAAACTAATCGTCGTTTCCTCTTTAGTCTATAACGATTGGTCTAATAGCCAATCATTATAGACTAATGGGGAAACCGAATGTTTGGGTAGTAGCGATTGGTTATTAGACAAATCGCTACATGCTAATATAAATAAAAATATTTAATTGAATAATATTACAATACCTAATATAAACCGAAAATTTAACTATAACCATAATTAAACCATAAACACCAAACTCTCAATTGAACCAAAATCATAACTAATGTTATTAAACAAACACACAACCAAAGTATTATGTAAACATTAACCAAAATCATAACAAAAGAAGTTCTTAACACAAACACATAATCAAAGTACTACACCAACACATAATCAAAGTACTACACCAACATTTGAAATCTAACCAAAATCATAACAAAAGTTCTTACTTAATTTCCGTCTTTCTCAGAATCATCGTCGTCTTATTGATGACCCTTGACCTAATGATTGACCGCCAATATTAGTCAATTGGGCAAATAATGTAGGATCTATCGATCCACCGCTTAACATAAACTGTGACATAAGACGCATTATCTCGTCTCTTTCCATCCTCATTCTCTTTTCCATTTGAGCCTTCTCCATCCTCATCCTCTCTTCCATTTGAGCCTTCTCCATCTTCATTTCACGTCTTTTCCATATCATCTAATCTTCTTTGCATTGTCAAAATATTACATATTCAACAATAATAAATGTTATTTCTCATTTCAACTATAATTCACACCTCATTAAGATAGTTTAAGAAATAAAACTATTACATATTCGATTATCATTTATAACACTTAAGTTTAAATTGAGATCATGATTATGAGAGGAAGACATGCTAAATTTTTAGATTATAACAAAATCCAAAAGATCGGCATCCAACTTTTATCTCTTGAACTCCCTGTTCAAATTAAGTTTCTCAAATTAATCGGCATCCAACTTTTATCTCTTGAACTCCCTGTTCAAATTAAGTTTCTCAAATTAATCGAGTTATCTCCGATATTTACCTCATGATCCAAGGCATCCTTGTTTCCTCGTCCTTTCAAACAAGTTTGTTCACTCTCTACTTCCTTAAGATATTTAAGGAGTGGGAAGTGATTATAATGTTAATTTTTATTTTGGTTTTTATAATTAGTAGCAGCCCCGAGGATTAGGGTGCTTTAAGCGGAAAAAAAATTATTTTTATTTTCAAGTTAAAAATAATTATATTTTATTTACTATTAAATAAATATAATAAATTTATATTATTTTAAGCAAAATTAACATAGTTTAATTGTTTAAAATGATATATAGATATAGTGAATTTGGGATCAAACCATGCTAGTGCTACGGTTTATTATTTTTTCGATTTTGAATAAAATTGTATTAACAAATTTAGAGAGTTTTTGGCAAGGAATTCATGATTGTAAGGAGTGAAGAGTTTTCCTTCTAACTATTAAATGGATATTACCATAATCTGAATTTGAAAAAAAATATTATGGTTAAAAATATTGTTAACAGTAAATTTGCATAGAGTATGGGATACTTAAAAAAAATTAATTTAGGTACAAATAAATTAAAATTAGGAAGAAAATAAATGACTAGTTAATTTGAGTTGTAACTATAAGAAATCTATAATAATAATATCTTTTATAATCAATTTTTCTAACAAAAACCAAGATTTTATTATTTATTTGGTGTTTATGGAATTCAAATAGTTCTGCAAATTTGTTTGTTCTTTTTCAAAAAGAATTTCAAAAGTAATATTTGATTAAATTAGTAGTTTATGTATAATGTTTTTCATGATTAAAAGTATTTTATTACATTTTGTCATATTTTAGCATGAATATGACTAAAATCTTAAATTTAATAAAGTATTTTTGAGAGGTTTTTTTTTTTTTTTTTTTTTTTTTCTGTTATTAAGATTAGATTGGTACGTAATTACTAGTTTGAGATAATCCGATTATTTATAATTAATTATCATAAATAACAAAAATTTATGTATCCTCTAAAGAATAAATTTGTTCGAACTTGTAATATAAATATTTATTTTTCCGTCACAGTTTTATACTTGTTAGTGAGCAAAATGAGAAAAGACAACACCGAGTTTGACTACGATGAGTTTCTTGAAAAAGGTTTCATGGATCTTGACGAAGATTTTCTTAACGAACATTTTGGCAATCCAATCGAGCTTGAACCGACAATACCTGAAACAAGTATTGAAAGGTCAATTTCGTTAGTCCAAGTCAAGAAGCCCATCCGACTCTCATTCACTGTGACAAATTTTAACCAAAACGTACTGAAATTCCTTCCGACTGCCGAAAAGAATGCCCTCACGGAGAAAGATGGACCTCATCGCATTACTGTTCGGTGGTTTGACGTAGAGACAGGGGATTCCTACATGGCAACTCTGATTTTTGAGAACGATTTATACTATGTGGAGGGAGTTGATGAACTGATTCGTCGAGGAACAATCGCTCTTGACAAGAAGATTGGAGTTTGGATGAAAGATGGAAAATTGTACTTCAAGAGTTAGAATTTCTTATAGTTAGTAATTGTTTTCATGTATTATCTTCTAATCACGTGCTATGTGACCTTTATTTTTATATTATGAAGTTGCAATTTGTTTTTTTTAATAAATTAGTTAATAAAACAATTAAGGGATATATATGAGATAACAAAATGTATACCTAAATGAACAAAAAGTATACCTAAATGAACAAAATGTATACCTAAATGAACAAAAAGTATACCTAAATGAACAAAATCAGTGAAATGAAACAAAAAGAGTTCGTGTGTATAAAAACTAAAATCCACTGTCATCCGCAATAAATTGGTTAGATTCTCATTTTAACTTATTGGATTGGATTTATAGTTAAATTTTGCGTTCATCTATCAAAAAATTCTTAAAAATATCGATGAATTAAATAAAATTAAAATTACATTTTTAATTAAAATAACAATTTCACAAAATAAATAATGAAAAGTGAATTCGAAATTAATCCTTATCTATTTGATTTTACAACTTATAATCAAACAAGGTCTAAATAGTATTGGGGCATAATGAAATTAAAGGAGAGCTAAGGAGTTACTTGAATAATTAAGGAAAGAAGAAGAGGAAAAGCTGATAAGAAGAAGAATAAAAAGAACAACTTAGATTTCCAATTCTAGTTTTCATTTCTTTATTGCTAATTATATATGCACATTGAAATGTTTGATGAACTGTTTACATGGACTTTGATGAATGATTTGAACTTTGAAGTCAAGTTAAAAAGTATGTGGTCATAACTTGAAATGACTTGAAAATTGTTAATTAGTATGACTTATTTTAATAAGTTAAACAAATTTAACTTTATTTTATTTTCTCTAATCAATTAAATCACTTAATTTATTAATTAAAATAATAAATTACATTTATTTTGAATTATTATTTTTTATTTTATTTATAAGTATTAATACATTTTAAATTTTTTTATTAAAAAAATCATTATTTCCTCAAAATAATCCAAAACATTCGTTTTAAATAACCTATTACCGGAAAATAACATAGTTTTGTAGGTTATACAATATTTCATACATCTAACTGAGATTAATCTCAACAAATTGATAGTTGATTGACAATAAACTATAGTGAGACAAATTCTTGAATTAAAAAAAGTTCTAGAATCATTTCACTTGTTCAAAATGATGGTGTGAACTTGTTTGTACAAAACCTAACTAACTTTTAATTTCAAATGGATTGAAACATGAAATGTGATAGGACGCATTTCTAATTATTTGAATCCTACTATAATTGAATGTTTTCATTCAAATGGGCTGAAAAGATGGATATCAAAATATCTGGATTTTAACAAGTACACAATAAATTTTTTTAAGAAAATTATTTATGTTCAAATTTGAATTTAAATTATAAATTATTTTTGACCTTGAGTTTTAACCTCTAAACTTAGGGTTGCAAATGAGTCAAGCTGCTCGCGAGCCACTCGCTTGCCGCTCAGTCAAACCTCGGCTTGAGCTTGACTTTGATCGAGTTCGAGCCGACTCGTTTAATATTCGAGTCGAGCTCGAGCCCATATAATGCTTGCTCGATGGTTTGTCGAGTTTTTTCGAGCCTCATAGTATATAATATTTTTTATTTAATATTAAAATTCAAATAATATATTTTTTCCTCCCTTTCTTTTCAAAGTTCATATGAAGGCACATAATCCCTAAAGTAAGATCCTAATTCCTAACATATCTACATGATTTTTTTATCTAACCTTCTTCCTCTAATCTAATCTACGTGTCTCCTAAGTGCCCCTTCTTCAATTCTTTCATTCTTTACCATTTCTTTCACTCACTCTTTACCATTTCTTTAACTCTTCATCTTTTCTTCATTCATTCTACACAATTTCTTTAGTTCTTCATCTCTTCTTCTTTAGTCTTCCTATTTTCTTACACTCTTCATCTATTCATTTTCTTCTTTTTTAGTTTTCACATTGATCTCATTCACAAGAGTTTAATTCATTCACAAGAGGCTTACCGATAATTAAATTTTACTCTACATCTTTTCTTCATTCATTCTACACCATTTCTTTAACTCTTCATCTCTTCCTTTTAGTCTTCATAATTTCTTCCACTCTTCATTTATTTATTTTCTTATTTTCCGGTCTTCACATCGATCTCATTCATTCACAAGAGGCTTACAGATAATTAAAATTTTTTTTTACTTTTACAATAACTATTGTTTTTTCTTTTAGATAACTTTAATTTCTTTTTATTTTAAGGAAATTCAAGAAAGAAAAAAATTATTTTGTTGGTTAACTCGTTGGTAAGATAAGTCTTGTTCTTCTTTTTGTTCATCATTTTTTCATGTATTAAGAGAAACTTATGTATTAAGAGAAACTTATGCTTATATATCAATTTTTTCATGTATTAAGAGAAACTTATGCTTCAAATTATTGTATATATAGGGTTGGATGAATAAAATTTTTTAATATATTATGTATAATAAATGTATATTATATATAATATTGAAATAGATAAAAAAAAGGGTTAATATATTATATATAATAAAAATAAATATCAAGGATATAATAATTAGTTTATTATAGAAATAAATAAAAATGATTAATATATTATTTATAATAAAAGTATATTTTATATATTATTGAAAGAGATAAAAAATGTTAATATATATTATATATTATAAAAATAAATATTATAGATATAATAATTAGTATATTATAATATATAATATATTATGAATAAAAATTGTTAATGTGTTATATATAATAAAAGTTTATTATATATAATATTGAAAAAGATAAAATATTATTAATATATTTTATATAATAAAAGTATATTAAAATGGTTAATATATTATATATAATAAATATATAATATTGAAAAAGATAAAAAAATATTATTATATTTTATATAATAAAAGTTTATTATATAATATTTAAAAGGATAAAAAAAAGTTAATATATTTATTACATATAATATGGATAGGGAAAAAAGGTATATATATTATTTATAATATATTTATAGAAAAAAATAATTTATAAGATTAATAATATATATTAAAATATATATAAAAAATTAATAAATTCTTATTATAAATTAGATTCTTATTATATTTGTACCCAAATAATTCAAATATATTTTATAATATTTAATAGAAAATATATTGAATTAATAAATTGAAAATACTATTTGTTAATTAGCTTATATCTATATAATTAATTTTTTATATTTGTTTTATTATTTATTTTTTATATTAATTATTTTTAAGAATAAACATTTCATAGTATTAAATACAGGTGATTGTACATGTTCTAGGATGAAAGAACATGAGTTAAAAAAGATTAATATATTAAACGTTTAAACAATTTATATAGTTTTGTACTTTGATTTTTGAATTTTATATTTTAGAATTTTGATTAATAATGATAATTTAATATTTTGGATTATCATGGAATTTTGAATAGTTACGATTGTTTCATATTTTAATTTTGAAATATTATGTTTTAAATGTTTAATACGTATGAAAGTGATATTTTAATTTTGCAAATAAATTTGGTTCGAGTTCGAGTTGGAACTCGAGTTCGAACTCGAGTTCGAGCTTGATGTTGAAAATTAAATTTTTGTTTAAACTTTTCGAGTTGAGTCGAGCTTGTAGGTAAATAGTCGAGTCGAGTTTGAACTCAAATTTATAAACTGGTTCGAGCTCGAATTCGAGTCGAACTAATAAATACTAAATCGAGCCGAGCTCGAGCTCAAACTAGTTTGAGCTCGGCTCGACTCTTTTGCAGCCCTACTCTAAACTAGGTGGATGAGTTA